>NC_056732.1:1612035341-1612267841 GCF_019279795.1 Protopterus annectens | reverse complement strand
AGTCTTCCCTGTCCCCAAGTCATGCTGTATAGTGTAGATTAACCCCTCTGGACACATTGAATATGTAAATCAGGTGTCAGCTCATTATCATTCCTGAATCACTCAATCTGCTCCAAGTACTGGGCAGGTAAACATTGTGTGAGTGCCTACACAATGCCATGCACGTGCACTAGCAGTACATACCGAGTATCCAGAAATGGGACTGGCTAATGTCTTTCAAGTACCACTCGTCATTACTACTTCACAACAAATTAAGGGTTTAAAATTCATGCTTCTTTGATGCACACTTACAGAGGGTGTGTCAGGAAGAATGGGCTTACAGTGAAGTTTGTGATTATATTGACTGACTTGAGTCAGTCTTTAGACCACCTTTATGAAAATATGCTTATGCAGTAAGTAACTATATATCTAAGTAAAAGGTGTCTGTAAGTCATATAAAGTACATAAAACTTGAACATATGAATGGCAACACTTCAAATAAAAGCAAATTATAATGCAAGCATGTTACAAATGCATCAAAACTGACTAATGGTCACAAATGAAAGAGAAGAAAACATTCTTGTAATTTTGTTTGCAATGTGACATGCTTCGGTGGCATAACATGTGTAAAAATCCTATTCCACCATGCTCATGCTGTGAAAGGATAAAGGACAAATGAACATGGGTATCTTATTCCTTAAATGTAGCATTGATGAAATTATGAAGTATATGTGCTCTACTTTGTCTACTTCATAATGTCTATGTTGATGTGGCAAACACTGTTAATCTTGTCAATGTTTTATGATAATGCCATGGTTTCATGGCTCACTTCTAGAGAGGGTGGCATCTGTGTGAAAGTAGGGATCCTTAAAGTCTACATTTTAATGGTATAAGACCACAGATTTGAGAAATATTTATTTATATTAATATATATGAATCATTTGCACGATACTTGGCAGTGTGAGTCAATGGCTGTCAGCAGTCACTAGCAATGAATGACAGTTCACTTCCCAGTGCAAAAAGTCAGAAATGTATTTCAGAATGCCATCAGTATTATTAATAAGGCTGGTCTTTTTGTGCTTCTGTCAAAAGTCTGGACAGTACCGATTGTTGAAAAGACATCTGTTATGTAATTCTCTCACTGTGCTTTAAAACGTAACCCTAGTAAAATATGAGAAACACCATTAGTAGGGCAGGGTTTGATTCCTGCTTTTGTTGTTTTAAAGGTAGTATTCACAGATATACTTGTGACCTGGGACCTGTGCATTTTTATATGCATGATGGAACAAATATGACATGGACCAAATTGTCAGGAAGGAAAGTCAGCAACAGAATTAATTTTGAAATATGCATACTTAATCAAAACCATTGTAAATATGTCAGAACAAGTAATCATGAAAGTAAAGCATTTACTTATCTCATTCCCTCCAGTGAACCTCTGGAAGTTTCTACTGCAACTTCCAGTGAGCAGAGCTTAAACTTTGTGATAGAATCAAATTATGTTTCCACATTCCAAACAAATATTCATATCTCTGGAACCATAGGGGCTACTAAAGAAGTGTACATGGCAAACTGTTTAGCACAAACTGTTTCTATAGTGGCAGAATCCTGTAGGTTCTAAGTTTTAAACTAGATTTTATAAGTTGCAGTAACCACAGCAACTATTATGTAATATTTTGTAAACAATTTACAATGTTGCAGCAACCATTCCAGTTACATACATACTGTCAGCAGCATTTTGCTCATCCAGCTGAAATCATTCCTGTGAGGCTAAGCAGTACTGCCTGTGCAACTTAGTTGTTGAGATATTTAGATAAACATGACATTCATAACAGTACCGATAAATATTATATTGATATCCATTAGGATCAGTTTATGTGTACCAGACAGAGGTCAGATATCAATACTTGTGTATTTGCCACTGTTTAAGCTTTAAGAGAAAATCTTTTAATGCTTTATGTGTGGCATGGTTTTGGAATTATTAAGGCAAATATGAACAAGCTATATTTGATGCCTAGAGGCATCAGTAGGATACAACTGCAAAACACCTGAAGGCATCAATCGGCTATAATGATTTAAAACAAATGTTAATCTTACTTGTATATACTGTGTAAAAAATATCTAATGTAAGTAGTTGTGTGGTCCTTCCTCAATAAGTGTCATTACATGAAGGCATGACGATGCACAACAGAAATTCAAATTATCATGTGACACACATTGTCAAAATAGTGAATATTTCAGGGTAATGCCATAGGTGCTATGTTCAATGATCAATAGACTGCTTAACTTTTACCTTTGTTTATGTAATCTCCTGCTTTTGCGTTAAGCTTTCCAGTGCACACTGCTGACTGTCAGTGGTCACTAGAAGTGAACAACAGTTAACTCCTGAAAGTAAACTGTTCAAAATTTTATTTTCCATGAGCAAAGCCTTAGCTGTCAGTAGCACAAATAAGACTGGTGCTAGTGTGCTTCAGTCAGCACTCTGGACAGTACTGAGTGCAGAAAATAGACATTTTATGTAGCTTTCTCTGTGGCTCAATATGTTAATGCAGAGAGTTCTGAGTAACAGCCCAGAAGTAATATAGGGTTCAAATCCATATTTCTTACTGACAGTGTTAGAATAACTATTATTGTGACTTTTTTTATTAGTGAGTGAACATGAGTTACAACTGTCAAGTTGCAAAATGAAAGTTACATCTGTGTGTAATGAATTCTAAATAATGATGAGCATCGTTAATGTAAGTATACCTGCAGAAGTATAATGTTAAAAATAATTAGTGAGGTAAAGTATGACTCACTACAATTATCATCATAAGATATGTAGGACATTATGTAATGTAAAGAACATTATGGACCCTTTCTTAATATGTGTTACTGAGATCAATCAAATCAATGCATAGGAATTTGTTGTTCAGGAATAAATAATAGCCTCAACATACGAGTACACTAATATAACAAGTCAAAGTACAGCACACAAAGGCTTGTCAGAATTAGCCCTATCTCCAGTCATGTTTAAATTGTTACACCTGAGTTTAAACCATGAATCCCTTAGTTCTCCTGCGACATTAACTGATAAAATGACAGTAGGAGTTCAGCATTAAATTCTGCCGTGGATTTAATTCCCAGGTGCTATTAGTCACAGTTTATAAAATGGATGTCAGACCAACTCATTATGTCACAATTTTTATAAATGTATCTAATAAAAAACACTTATTATTACCAACAAAACAGAAAATGTCATGTCATATCCATAAGCCACAAGAGTATAAGTATGGTTAATATCCACCATATACATTACCATGGGTTGGAAAGATGTACACTTTTACATTATGCTTCTGTTTTATTTTCTGTTCTGTACAGCTGCAGAAGAGATAGCCTGGAATCAGGAGGTGCATTTGTAATAATCAGAGAGGCACAAAGTAAGTATAGCTCAGGTATGAATGCAAGGAAAATCATAAAACATCAAAAATGTTAATTTTACCAAATTTTGGAGTATCAGTCCATATGATTTTGAGAGACAACCAACTAAGTTTGTTTATTTTACCACTATATCAAGCATACAAGCTGGCTCTGATTGCTCTTGATCACTGCATTAGGCAATGTGTAAATCAACTTAGCTGTGTGTGGGGGATCAATTCCAAGCAGCAGCAATTGGCTTTTCTTACAAAATACTATATAAAATATATTCTGTACAACAATTACATCTCCTATTCCATCTCCTATTGAACCCAAATAAAACAAAACTACTACTTTTCTCCCCTACCCATAAATTCACACCACCAAATATTACTATCTCATCTAACAATGGCACCATAATCTCTCCAGAACCATGCACAAAATGTCTTGGTGTAATCATTGATAATAATCTAAGGTATGATGCTCATATAGACAAAACCATCAAAACAGTTAACAAAAAACTAGGCTTCTTGTATAGGATTAAACGATTCCTAACCCAACTGCCAGAACAGCTATAGCTCAAACACATATCCTATCGACCCTTCTCTACACCTCACCCATCCTCGTAAACCTAAGCAAAGCAAACCTTAATGAATTTACTAGCTGCTATAACAATATAGCTAGATTCGCCACAGGCACAGCCTACAGAACCCATCACTGTCAAAATCTTCAAACACTAGACTGGCTAGAACTACCCAATCAACTCCAGTATAACCAACTCATAGTTATTCATAAAATCCTCTACCAGCCTAACAGTGCACCCATACTTACCAATATTATCACCCCCTACAGCAACCTAGTATCCCTCTGCTCATCCAACAAAATGCAAGTACAATCTGCCAAATCCAATAACTCAGCTGTAGAATCATTATTCTCCAACTCTGCTGGAAAGAAATGGAACTCACTCCCCCAGCTCATATCACTACATCCTCCTTACCCCAATTCAAGATATCCCTAAAAATATACCTAAACAGGCATTGGCTATGTTCATGTCTAA
Organism: Protopterus annectens; assembly: GCF_019279795.1. Classification (NCBI taxonomy): domain Eukaryota; kingdom Metazoa; phylum Chordata; order Ceratodontiformes; family Protopteridae; genus Protopterus; species Protopterus annectens. The sequence goes on along the minus strand of NC_056732.1, from coordinate 1,612,263,409 downwards.
ACCCAGACTGACCCAATATAAACACAACTCAAATAGGTGAAATACCCAATAATAATAACTTCCTTAACCTATATGTATATACTTTCTAAACTTTCCCTATCCAGACTATAAACACTTGTCAACAGCCTTTAGAACAATATTATAAGGATAGTAGCTTGCTATCCAAGCCATTCTAAGGCTATGTCTTTAACCCTTCTACATCTAATTTCTAACAGCTTCCCTTCTTAACTAACCACCGTTATCCATAACAGCAATCTGTGTAAAATGTCATTCTATACACTCCAATGCTGTGTAATGCATTCTGTACATATTTCATACTATAAACCTACAAACATGTTAAATTGCAATGTTAACATGTATATGTATATATAATCACTTGGTTTTTTTTTAATTTTACATTTTTAAATTTTCAAAGGAGCCATGAATATTGATTGTAACTTTTTTGCACATGTGGAGCTTTTCTCCACAGGCCTCCACTGAAAATGGACATGTATCCAGTCAGACTCTCCCGGTTAACAAATGTAAAATAAAATAAAATAAAATAAATACATGAATAAAATTACATAACATTAAACTTTCTGTCTTTGTAAATGGATGTCATAGTCACATAATAGTTTACCTAATTTGCCTAACAGTACTGAGATTCATTTATTTTATGACACACTTATGACTTTGCATTCATATCTGGATATGTCAAAGCTTACCAAATGCTACTGTAAATTTGGATATATTTTGAAATATTAATATGACATGGAACTGATGTTATATTATATGTTTTCTCTCTCTCCCACTCTATACCTATTTTATTTATTTATTGGAAACATTGTTGCTGGAACACAACTGACCATCAGCACAGACAGACTGACCACTGGGGACTGGACCACCATAACTCCACAGGTGGCTGTGGCAGCACCCAAGAGGCAGCATAGACACCCAGCAATTCTGGGTCAAAACCTATCAGTATTGCCTCCAAAACTCCTGCATTATCTGCTACAACTGTGCCAGTTAACTCTGCCCCAGGTGCTGATGCAGTGGTACCCACCAGGAGTAGTACTAGTGGATGTGGTGATTTGGTCAACCATTAGGAGCTGAAAAGGCTGGTGAAGGACATTATGTATGGAGGCCGTGATGCCTGAATTGTCAGAACTGAGAAAGTCCTACACCGACAAGCCAAGCTGATGCCCCATACTGCACTGACTCAGGTACCTGTGACAGGAGACAGTGATAACAGTTGTGAGATGAAGACTAGATTCTCACCATACTCATGCTGGACATGGAAACACCTCTGATGTCCCATACCAATTCCCAATCATGTCCATGAATCTTTTGTGTCCATCATCATCCCTGTCTGTCTTGTATGTCCTTTATATCTGAAACTGCTACCTAACCTAACCTACCCTACCTACCTAATCCTTTTACTCCTAAACACCTTTCCCAACATTCCTTTCTCTACAAGAAAAAAATTGGTATCTGTCCCTCCCAAAAATATGCCCCATATGTAGCTCTCCACTTTGCCATGTATCTGCTTGACACACCTGATTTTGTGCAATTGTCTACACATTATTCAGTTATTGTCACCCACACTGATGTGATGATTATCCAAATTCATCAAATTATGTTTACCAGAATGCATTTCTTTTGTGAAGAAATGGAGAGCCATGATATTTTCCCACCTCCATCCTGCACATTTCTCTATTCATCCCCTTATGTCCTATCCTCTGCCCCCCCCCCCCCATTTTCATCACTGTCTTGTCAAACCCTTTTTACTTATTTAATCTGGTCAAGAAATGGAATCGCACACACAACACACATGGCCAGAGATGGCCCATAAAACTATCCTTCAATTTTTGTCCTCAGTATTTGCACACTTTACATCTGTGAGTGTTGGCAAGTGCTGATAAATGAGGTTTTACATCCTATGGCAAAAACTGAAGATTTTACCTTTGGTTGCAGTAATCCAGTTATCCATGTACAAATCTGCTTAGCCTTGCTGCACTATAGAAATATAGACTGATAAAATTATGCAGAAACATGTACAAATATTTATTGGTTTGCTGAATGTAATGTACACCTTATGGGATGTTACAATAATCATTACTTTGATAAAGCCTACATTCCCACCAGCTGCCATCTTTTCTTACTGTCCCTTCAAATGAATGATTTTTATTGTGTGAAGTATGATGTCTTGTGTGGTATTTTCAAATTATGCTCAGGTCTGTAGACTGCCTTTGCATAGTCTCAAACTAAAGATTTTACCTTTGGCTGCAGTAATTCAGTTATCCATGTACAAATCTGCTTAGCCTTGCTGCACTATAGAAATATAGACTGATAATATTATGCAGAAACATGTACAAATATTTATTGGTTTGCTGAATGTAATGTACACCTTATGGGATGTTACAATAATCATTACTTTGATAAAGTCTACATTCCCACCAGCTGCCATCTTTTCTTACTGTCCCTTCAAATGAATGATTTTTATTGTGTGAAGTATGATGTCTTATGCGGTATTTTCAGATTATGCTCAGGTCTGTAGACTGCCTTTCCATAGTCTCAAGGGTTCAAATCCAGCAGTAAATCAAAGACTATTGATTGTTATTATCACACTATTAAAATGTTAAATTTGAACCTAGGGGTACATTTTCTTGTGAAAGTAAAGGGGTTATATATATGCTTTAAGTTGCCCATGTCACCTGTATTATATAGGGGAGACAAAAAGAAAGTTCTGTGTTAGATTTATGGAGCATATGAGATATATAAAAAACTGTAAGGAAGATAAAATAATTGCTTCACATTTTAAAATGTACCATAATCGTGATGTTAATCTGTTGCATGGCACTATTTTGGAAAAAACAGAGTGTATAGAAGTTAATGAAAATATATTGAAAAAAATTATTATATAAAGAGAGTATTTATATTTTAAAATATAAGACATTGGTTCCTAAAGGTTTAAACAATGAATTAAACTGGAAGTGTTTGCTTTAAAATAGGAACCTATTTTATTGATTGTTTAATTGATTAATGGAATGTAATTTGCATTGTAATATAAAAGACAAAGCTTTTGCAGTCTTATTTTTATTCCTTGAAGGTGGTAACACCGAGGCACTAGAATAAATTGAACCTGTTTTACTACATGTTTTTTTTTCTTCATAATTCAAGTAACATGTGGATTTAAACTTTCATTTGGATCCAGGTCATTGTGTTTGTTATATTCACAGAGGAGGTGCAGTATTTTTTTTGTTGTGGTGCCAAACACTATTGATTGTCTATTTCACATTAGTATTGTGTGTGTGAAATTATTGGCTATATATTGTATTATCTCACCATCATCCTGCTTATGACTTCATTATTGTTGCACCATGGTACCTGTGCTTGCTCCCAACACTTTTATGTACACAACATGAAATAATTATTTTGATTACAAGCCTCAGATTAACACACTACCAAGATAGACAGAAATAGCACACAAACAAATATCTTTTTATCTCTCTCTCTCTCTGTTTTGCTGCCTGTCTCCAAATCTCTCTCCCTTTTGTTACGTTATCAGTCTTGTTCCAGAGCATTTGCACAATGTCTGGCACTGAGCACCAACAGTAACTGATAGTAAGTGACAGTTCGCATCTTATGGCAAAAGCTGGTGAGATTTTGCCTTTTGTCACATTAGCTTTATGCTCCTCACACTACTGTGTTTAGCCTCGATCTACTAAGGAAAGAAAGACTGATAGTATTATAAGGATGCGGTTATCATCATATGTTGAACAGGTTGCAAAGTTGAATGTACACCATATTAGATGTTTCAGTTATAAATATTGTGATGAAATATGCTGTGCACAAACTCCCCTGGCTCATACTGTTTCTAAAGCCCTCTTTAGATAGCCCCTGACATGTGAAGACTGCATCCATATTAAGCGTGATACCTTCTCCCTAAACAACTCTAGTACTGCTAGAATAGTACAGTTGTTACTCTATAGGTCAGATAGTTGATCTCTCTGTGTAATTAACAGTGCCTGATGCACTTACCTTTCAAAGACAATCACTGATTGGTTTTGGTTGACTCTGGGATTTTCAAGAGCTGGGGTTCTGCCCCACTCAGTTTACCCTCGCTCCGCTCGGGCTCACTCTGCTCCCCTACCCTGCCCCCATTTCCCACCCAGCCCCACTATATCTAATTTTTGCCAAATAACCACTGCCACACTTACTATTCAATCCTTAACTGCTACACCTTAATTCCCTCACTTATCACCTCCATCTCAGGTACACATCCAACAAACACTCACTCATAACTTCCACATCACCAAGTTTCACTATGCCCCTACCCAAATACCTTTCTTAAAGCTATTCTCATCTTAGCTCTACTGGGGGCTTATTACCATACATATTATGAAATTCACCACTATATACCTTTCCAAAACCCAAGGGACCATACTTACTCCATTCCTACTAATACCACCCACTTTAACTTCATTACATTCCACAACATAAAAAAATCTCTACTTAAAATTTACATACTTCACACAAATCACTTGGCCTTCCTGAGAATACTGGAAAATATGAAGGTCTCTCCAAACACCATTATATTGGGTGACTTCAACTACCCAAACATAGACTGGGAGCATTACTCTAGCTCCAACACCCTAGCCCAAAGGTTCCTAGAATTTATAAACTCAAATGCTATGGAACAACTTGTTACCACTCCCACAAGAGGGGAAAACATACTGGACCTGATCATCACCAACATGGGGACACTATGCTCCAGACCAGAAGTGTATCCCTCACTGGTAAGATCAGACCATAAACTAATCTCACTGGATATTCACATCCCGACCCCACCCCCTGCCCAGAAAACCACAGTGAAAAACTTCTCTAAAGCAAATTTCACACGCCTCAAAACCGAGGCGAAATCCTTCAAAGCCCCGGGCCTGTGGAAAATATGGCCCAGACCATGAATCCTTTATAAACGCATTCTATGAACACCTTCAGGAATGCATGCATCATGCAATCCCAAATAAAACCAAGACCCAATCCTCCAAAGGCAGACGTCCTGTCTGGTGGACCCCAGCCATAAACAAACTATACAATAGAAGGAGGAAACTACTACATGATAGAGCAAAATCCCAAAAAGGGAAGGCATCTCTGATCAGTATTAGCAAAAAACTACGGGCACTCATAAAATCGTCTAAGGCCAGCTTCGAGAGAAAAATTGCACAGGACACTAAGGATAATCACAAGGCTTTCTTTAGTTATGATAGGAACCTGGGTGGGAACTCCCAGATATGCTCAGAATTAGTTCAAAATGACAAAAAATACACCGAGCCCACAGACATTGCCAACATCCTAGCTGACAGGTTCAGTGCAAACTTCTCCCCCCTCTCCCCACCAAAAGGGCAAATATCTATCCCAACAGAGTGCTGCCCCCCTGACATCTCAGATGCTCAGGTAAGAGCCGCCCTCTCCAAAGCAAAAAACACAGCATCAATGGGACCAGATGGTGTCCCGGGCTGCGTCCTACATGAACTCCAAGAAGAGCTAAACCCAAACATAAAACTACTGTTCAGTCTTATCCTTACTACAGGATATGTACCCAAAGAGTGGCATACAGCAACAGTGGTCCCTCTCGACAAAGGTGGTGTCTCAACGGATCCTGGAAACTATCGCCCCATAAGCCTGACTAGCTTGGTCTGCAAAGCTATGGAAAGGATCATCATGGACCTCATAAATAAAGATATTGGGGACCTACAGTCACTGGATCCTACCCAGTTTGGCTTTGTTAAGGGCAGATCCTGCCTCTTAAACCTGGTCTATTTCTTTGAAACAGTCACCAAGGCCATTGACGAGGGGAAGGTGGTCCACACAGCCTACCTGGACCTTGCAAAAGCCTTCGATACAATACCCCACTCGGGCATTATAGATAACCTCACCAGCTTAAATATAAACCCCTATGTCACTAGATGGGTTGCAAACTGGCTCAAGGACAGAACCCACATGGTTAGAATTGCTGGAGCGATGTCAGACTCCAAACCAGTTACAAGTGGAGTCCCACAAGGCTCAGTCCTGGGACCTCTCTTGTTCGGTATATATTTCTCAGCGGTACAGGCCAACATGGAAGGACTGTGGCTGACCAAGTTCGCAGATGACTGCAAACTGGGTGCCATAATCAACTCTCCAGCTGACACAAGCATCCTCCAAAAGGGCCTCATAGAAACAGACAACTGGTGCCAGAGCCATGGCCTCAAGCTAAACGCCAAAAGTGTATAGTCATCCCTTTGGCAAAACAAAGTGCCCACAAATTACCACATAGGTGGTAATCCATTAAGTACAGAAGAAGTCATTAGGGACCTGGGGACCCAAGTTGATAGCAATCTCTCATTTGACAACCACGTGGCCAAAGTGGTTAGAAAAACATTTTACATAGCCCACCTAATCATGAAGGGATTCACATCTAGATCAGGGAGGTCATCGTGCCTCTTTACTCATCCCTCATCAGGCCCATAATTGAGTACAATGCCCTTTTGGGATGTACCTTACCAGACACCTGCAGCAACTGGAAAGACCCCAAAAGTACCTCACCAAGAGGATCAAAGGGCTCAAACAGATGCCATATGCTGCCCGGTTAAAGAAACTCCAGCTCTACTCAGTGGCATACCGCCTGCTCAGAGGCGATCTGTGCCTGACGATAAAGCCATGTCCAACCCGAATTAATGGACATGCTGCACCTCAGAAAATCCAAATCCCATCGAGCTACGCTCGAGACTTGAACCTCAGCACTGAAATAAATAGGACATGCTGGAGGGACAGATTCATAACCCAGAGGCTCCCTTCACTCTGGAATAAAATCCCAGTCCAGGTTAGGCAGAGTCCCACATTGACTCTCCTCAAGAGGAATCTTGATGAGTGGATGGGAGATTGTAGGTTTACCCCGGCGATCACTTCTGTGTCACTGTTAGACAGAGGCACAGTATACTAACCTCAAAAAAAGGCATAGCAAAATTAATTTAAAATGGGTGGCGAAAGCCAAACACACTCTGGCTAGGCTTATAAATGCCCTAGGGCAGATAGCCTAGTATGAACCTATGAACCTAAAATTCCAAATCACCATTAACAAAGAGATACAAACTTCTTCTTTTTAAACTATCCAAACTACTCCTGAAAGTGTAGGGCCAACTAAAATAACACAGTGACATAACCCAACCCCTGGACCAGCTACACACAAATTCAAATTTCTAACAACAACAACCTGGACAACAGGCACCAACTATGCCAAAGACCCACCACTAGTCTAATGATCATTAATTTGAACATTAGAAGTTTATCAAAAAAGACTTTCATTCCCTATTGTCATAATACTCACCAGACATTGTTGGCCTTATGGAAACCTGGTTAAAGCCAGCAATATATAATAATGAAGTGCTTCCACCTGGCTATAACATCTACCGAACAGACTGCCAAGGTAGAAAAGGGGGAGGGGTTGCAATACTCTTTAAAATCTCCCTTGACATCATAAAAATAACTACAGAAATCCCTTTATTTACTAATGCTGAAATCTTAGTCACCAAACTTAGAATCAACAGCAGGAAACATATAAATATTATATGTGGATACATTCCCCCTGGAAACAATATAACCACACTTGAAAACATTTTGCAATTGTTATCTGAAACCAGCCCTGAGGAAACTTATTTGATAGGGGACTTTAACATTGAGTGCAACACCTCTTCCTCTATAAACCCAACCAAGCACCTAAATCTATATAACTTTAAACAGGTAGTTAATAATACAACCAGAATAGACATCAGAAGTAAAAAACAGAGTATCTTAGACTGGATCCTCATTAATAACACCCCTCACCCCTATACATCAGGGACCCTCCCCAATAATGTAAGTGACCAACAACCCACTTTTATTCTAAAACTCAAGTCTCACTATAAACATATGCCAGTCCTGCAAAACATCAGGAACAAGAAAAATGTTGACCCTATCAAGTTCAATTTAGACCTTAAAAACTATAACTGGGCTACACTTTACCATCTAACACTGGAAGAGGCAGTTCAGCACTTAAATGCCATCTTCCTGTCTATCTTTGGTAGACATGCCCCATCTCGGACCATTAGATCCAAGCCAAAAATTGCACCTTGGCTAACAAAAGACACCAAAATAAAAATAATAGAAAGGAGCAAACTCTGGAATCTGTGGAGGAAAACCAAATCCCCTACAGACCAGCAGCTCTACCACAAACTTAGGAAAAGCACAAAAAATCAGGGAATATGGATAAGAAAAACTTCTTTCTAAGTCTACAAACAAAATATCAAAGAAACCCAAAAAAATTCTGGGGAGGGATAATTAAGGTACTTCATTCAGGCAAACCTACTACACCATCCACAACAGTTACCAATAACCAACCAGATGACATAGCTGATACCTTTAATAGATAACTTTACAGAAACCACACTATCCCTTGCCAGCTAGCTACCAAACCAAATAACCAACCTTCCCCCAACTTCCCCAATACCAGACCTCTCTTTTAGCCTCCAACCAACATCAACCAATTATATCAGAAATCTACTGGTCAAATTAAAACCTACAACCCTAGCTGCTGATCAACTCCCAGCTGAATTCTTTCAAATTGCATCAGATGCCATAGCTGTGCCAGTGGCAATCCTTATTAATAGATCAATAACTGAATCAACTATTTACCCTACTTGGAAAATTGCCCATGTAATCCCCCTGCACAAAGGTGGCAGTTCCACTGACATATCCAATTATAGACTTATAGCAATACTCTCTCCTTTAGCCAAAATCTTGGAATGGTGCATTCACTAGCAACTCATGCAATACCCCACCAAAAATAGACTCCTATCCCAATCTCAACACGGATTCAGACCAAGCACACAGCACAACTACTGCATTACTAGCATTTACAAATACCATCAACTTTTATAGAAATAGTGGTAAGTTATCATCTGCACTCTTACTAGACCTGTCAAAAGCCTTTGATATGGTGAACCACTCAAAACTGTTATACTCTCTTCAAAACCTGGCCTTAGGCAATTACTCTATTTCCTGGTTTCAAAATTACCTAGAGGGAAGACAACAAGCAGTTCAATGGCAGAAAAGCCTGTCATCTCTACTCCCAGTATCCATAGGACTTCCACAAGGTTCTGTTCTGGGCTCCCTGCTATTGTCCATTTTCATCAATGACCTGTATACTGCCAGTCCAGACACCAACATCATCCAATATGCAATGATTCTACACTCATCTGCTCTGTGTCCTCAATGACTGAATTGCAAAAAATTACCCAGTCCACCTTTACTTCAATTGAAAACTGGCTCATTAATAACTGCCTAATATTAAATCCTAAAACAACAAGTTGTTACTGTTCACCCCCATTAATAATATCAAATCACCTCCAAACTTTAGCATCACTTCCAGCAATGGCACATTAATTGCCCCTGACTCCCATACTAAACTGCTGGGAGTGGAAATTGATAACCTAAAATATGACCTGCATGTAAATCAGTTATATAAAAATACACATAAGAAACAGGGATGCCTTTACAGGAATCAATCCTTCCTATCCCATAATGCCAAAGCTACCATTGCTCGCACTCATCTCCTTTCAACTCTGTTGTATGCATCCCCCATCCTAGCTAACCTATCCAAGTCTGAACTAAACAAACTTTCTGCATGCTATAATAAAATTGCAAGATTTGCCACTACATCCGCTAATCAAACTCATCACTGTCTTTCTCTCAAACAACTCAACTGACTAGAATTTCCGCACCTCCTCCATTACAACCAACTTGTATTTGTTCGTAAAATACTAAATCAACCAGACAGGGTACCATCACTAAAAAACATAATTTTGCCTCAAGCCACATCAAGACCTCTCCGATCAAATGGCAAGCTTCTACTTAAGGTTCCCAAATCAAATAACTCATCTGGGGATTCTTTATTTTCTACTTATGTTGCTAAATCATGGAATGCTCTCCCAGCAGCCTTAACTCTTGAATCCTCTCACATAGCTTTCAGAAAAGCTGCTAAGTCACACTTACTGGATCACTGGACCTGCCTCGGCTCAACCTCTGGCTGATCCTGCTTCCACCTAACTTACCCTACCAATAACATTGTTTACCTACCTTCAGCTACCCTACTATTTGATACTAATCTCTACCATGTTATCGACCCAGGAAATGTATTCAAGACACTTTATATATTTTGATCTATCCTAATCTGGCTTACACTTCATAATGAACCTAACTAATTGTTATTTTATGAAGAATTTATCTCAATTTATGTTATTATTTCAATGTATGCAACTATTCCATGTATACGTGCAATGCAATGCATGTTCACTATGCACTGATGTTTGTGTTCCATATCTTATTATATGCATACTAATGTTGTTTGTTTGCCTTATCTTGTTATATGTATGCTTAGTTACTTGTCAACTGGAGCTTTTCTCCCCGGGCCTCCACTGAAAATGGATATGTATCCAGTCGGACTTTCCTGGTTAACAAATGTAAAATAAATAATAATAAATAAAACCCCTTCAAATATATGTGTTTTGGGACCTGGCACTTGCCTTGCATTGTGATGTGATCAGTTACTTATCACATCTAAGGAATGTAGATGCAGATTGGCAGATGTTTGAATCCAGTATCAGATTTACAATTCTGAATATTATCATCTGTCATTAAATTTGCCCTATTAAATTATGGAGACATATATTAAACAACCAGCAGTACCCTGCTTGGTTTTTTATGTGGTTCACAATTATTACAAACCTGTTTATACTTTACCAGGAATAAATGCAATTCTTTGGTCAGATCAAGGATTTATGGGGTAAGAATTACACAACACTAGGCACAATTTAAAAATATTTCTCCAATACACACAGAAGGTGTTATGCTTACATATTTAGCATTACCATGCATTTTAGGAAGATGTATGTCATCACATACTGACTTTAGTTGTCAATGTGACAGAAACAAATATATTTGCAAAGGAAAACATCTGCTATGAAATGGATAAGAATCAGACCTGTCTATATGTCTGTATTACTTATTTGAGATGCTTGGAATGGAATGCCATAGACCACTCCCAATTCCCCTTCTGAGTTCAAAAACTCAAAACAGGACTATGCATGTACTAATACTTTGCCATCAGTTGCACAAATAAGCTTGTCAGTTGTACACTTAAGGCTGCAATTTTGTCAAAGAAAAGTTAATGTCAGTGGATTATATTCCTCATCGTATACTAGCTGTATTGTAATAGTTCAGCTGGACAAAGAAATGCAGATAGGTGTTTTTATTTTTTCATCTGATTTTAAATTCATTTAACTGTCTAGCTTTAGATAAGGCTGTTCATAGGTTGGTACTAGGCTATCGGCCCTAGGGTCTATACAACTCTAGCCATAACAATTCCCTGGCTATTTCTTCCCACACTATTTACTTTCCTGGACCCCTGTCTAACAGGGCTACTGATGTGATCCCGGGGGGGAATTTCCTTTCTCTCATCCACTCATCAAGGATCCTTTTGAAGAGGGCCAAGGAGGTCCTCTTCTTGACATGTATGGGCAGTCTATTCCAGAGTCTGGGAAATCTCTGGGTCAGGAACCTATCCCTCCAGCATGTTTTGTTTATTGTGATGACAAGGTTTAGATCCCTGGAGGATGTGGCTCTGAGGGATTAGGATTTCTTTAAGTGTAGCATGTCCACCAGCTCTGGGGTTGACATGGCCTTGAATGTTAAGCAGAGATTGCCTCTGAGTAGATGATTTGCGACAGAGTATAGCTGGAGTTTTTTAAGGTGGTCAGCATAGGGCATCTGCTTTAGGTCTGTGATTCTTTTAGTGAGGTATTTCTGCGGCCTTTCCAGTTGCTGCAGATGTCTTGAGAGGTATATTCCAAATGGGGTGTTATATTCCATAATGGGTCTAATGAGGGATGAGTACAGTGGGACAATGACCTCCTTTTTTCTGGATGAAAAGTCCTTAGTGATGACTGTCCGATCTAGCTAAGCTGCAAATATTTCTGCTTCTTGAACTGTTTTAAACTGTTTAAAGTTGTTTTTGCACCTGCACTTTTAAAGTTTGTCCTGTTTGTTGCATGTACCTGTTGAGGCTACACACTCAAGTGTGCTAGCCTGTGTTACATATTTATTGCATTTTCCTGCTGTTTGTTGCAAAAAAGAAAAAAAAAAAAATTATCCTTGTTTCCCGTCTTTCCTGACCTAGAGTAGTCCAAATACAGGCTTTGCTGTATTCTGGACTTTTGGAAAGTTCCTGTGTTGCCCATTTTCTTTCTTGGATAAAGGGAGGCTTCTTTGTTCACCAGTGGCAGTGGGGAGCTTAGAGCAGCCTATCTATCCCTGGAGGAGTGTTCCCAGCACAAGAATCTGGTAGTCTATTGGCCGTTTTGGGCCAATTTCTAGCTCTTTCAAGTCCCCCTGTATAAAACCCGCTTTGGCACGGTTTTTGCACTTGTTACTACTCAGCCAAGCTCCTCGTGGTCCTAAAGAGTGGTGCTAGCAGCAGAGAGGCTAAAAGAGTGACTGCTAACCTGATAAAAGTGTTTTTTTCCTGCTACTACCTGGGCGACTGTCCAATCTAGCTAAACTGCAAGTATTTCTGCTTCTTGAACTGTTTTAAACTGTTTAAAGTTGTTTTTGCACCTGCACTTTTAAAGTTTGTCCTGTTTGTTGCATATACTTGTTGAGGCTACACATTCAAGTGCACTAGCCTGTGTTACATATTTATTGCATTTTCCTGCTGTTTGTTGCAAAAAAAAAAAAAAAAATGATCCTTGTTTCCCATCTTTCCTGACCTAGAGTAGTCCAAATACAGGCTTTGCTGTATTCTGGACTTTTGGAAAGTTCCTGTGTTGCCCATTTCTTTTCTTGGATAAAGGGAGGCTTCTTTGTTCACCAGTGGCAGTGGGGAGCTTAGAGCAGCCTATCTATCCCTGGAGGAGTGTTCCCAGCACAAGAATCTGGTAGTCTATTGGCCGTTTTGGGCCAATTTCTAGCTCTTTCAAGTCCCCCTGTATAAAACCCACTTTGGCGTGGTTTTTGCACTTGTTACTACTCAGCCAAGCTCCTAGTGGTCCTGCAGAGTGGTGCTAGCAGCAGAGAGGCTAAAAGAGTGACTGCTAACCTGATAAAAGTGTTTTTTTTTCCTGCTACTACCTGGGCGACTGTCGGACCTAGCTAAATTGCAAGTATTTCTGCTTCTTGAACTGTTTTAAATTGTTTAAAGTTGTTTTTGCACCTGCACTTTTAAAGTTTGTCCTGTTTGTTGCATGTACCTGTTGAGGCTACACACTCAAGTGTGCTAGCCTGTGTTACATATTTATTGCACTTTCCTGCTGTTTGTTGCAAAAAAGAAAAAAAAACAAAAAAATTATCCTTGTTTGCCGTCTTTCCTGATCTAGAGTAGTCCAAATACAGGCTTTGCTGTATTCTGGACTTTTGGAAAGTTCCTGTGTTGCCCATTTTCTTTCTTGGATAAAGGGAGGCTTCTTTGTTCACCAGTGGCAGTGGGGAGCTTAGAGCAGCCTATCTATCCCTGGAGGAGTGTTCCCAGCACAAGAATCTGATAGTCTATTGGCCGTTTTGGACCAATTTCTAGCTCTTTCAAGTCCCTCTCTATAAAACCCGCTTTGGCGCGGTTTTTGCTTTTTTTACTACTCAGCCAAGCTCCTCATGGTCCTGCAGAGTGGTGCTAGCAGCAGAGAGGCTAAAAGAGCGACTGCTAACCTGATAAAAGTGTTTTCTTTCCTGCTACTACCTGGGCAACTGTCTGATCTAGCTAAACTGCAAGTATTTCTGCTTCTTGAACTGTTTTAAACTGTTTAAAGTTGTTTTTGCACCTGCACTTTTAAAGTTTGTCCTGTTTGTTGCATTTACCTGTTGAGGCTACACACTCAAGTGCGCTAGCCTGTGTTACATATTTATTGCATTTTCCTGCTGTTTGTTGCAAAAAAGAAAAAAAACAAAAAAATTATCCTTGTTTCCCATCTTTCCTGACCTAGAGTAGTCCAAATACAGGCTTTTCTGTATTCTGGACTTTTGGAAAGTTCCTGTGTTGCCCATTTCCTTTCTTGGATAAAGAGAGGCTTCTTTGTTCACCAGTGGCAGTGGGGAGCTTAGAGCAGCCTATCTATCCCTGGAGAAGTGTTCCCAGCACAAGAATCTGGTAGTCTATTGGCCGTTTTGGGCCAATTTCTAGCTCTTTCACGTCCCCCTGTATAAAACCCGCTTTGGCGTGGATTTGCACGATTTTGCACATAGCGCAACATCGGGCAGCTCCGCTTAATTGGGTTTAAACCATTCTCGGCTCCACAAAGTCTGCTCTTCACTTTTTCCCTTAGAACTGATCTAGTTCTCATAATAAACACCCTATTCCTACTCTAAAGCCTGGCACTTGCTCACTAAAGCAATTATATAAGTCATCACTAAAAAATTAAAAGCACTACACCGTCACAAACTCCCCTTGAGTACATTGTTCCCCATTGGCCCTTTTTTTCAATTATAAAGGAATTCCCAATACTATTCAAGCATGTCCAAAGGTCAGTTGTCAATCTCCTCTCTGGTCCAGCTGGTGAATCTGGGAATCTTGAGGCAATGTTACAACTGCTTCATGTACACAGACAACCCTCTCCTCCTCCCAACAAATTCCAACACATGTGAGAGATGCAACCATATAGCCAAACTGGAGGCTAAGCTCTCTCAACTCAGTACTGGCATAACCAGTCAGGAGGAGTAGGAAACCACACTCACTACAATTCCAGTCTCACATAGACCTACCACGACAGAAAACCAAACACATAAACACACAAAAACATACTCGGAGGCCCGAAATAAAAATCTGCCTAAGCAGCAGAGACCTCCAAAGCAGACACCCAAGCAACCGCTACCCCAAAACAAAACACGTGCAACACATAGCTCACAAAGCCAGTGTGCCGAACAGTCACACCCCTTAAGGCTAAATAACACACCTGATACACTTGTAATACATGACTCTATCGTCAGGCACACTGACGTCCCACTCACCAGACTGAACAAGGAGAAGGTCACGGTGAGCTGCCTGTCAGGTGTTAGGATCCACCACATAACACAAGCACTCAGGTCACTCCAAGGCAAGTACAAATATGACTCAGTCATTGTCCATGCTGGTGTGAATGACCTGAGATGTACCCCCCTGGACTACATGAAAAGAGACATAGAGGAGCTCTCTGAGCATGTAGCCCAGGCTGGTATGACCCTGACCTTGAGTAGCATCTTACCCTCACCAAGAATGATGCCACAATATGAAGACAAGATGATCAATTTCAACAATTGGCTTAAGTATTGGTGTCATTCAAAGGGGATCCAATGCCTGTCAGCCTGGGATGACATGCTCGACAAGCCACGATGCCTTGCTAGGGACGGCTTGCACCTGTCACCCCTGGGCTTTCGGATATTGGCAAAGGCTCTTGCCACCCCCATAGTGCCTTTTTTAGGCAAGGCTCAAAAGACAAACCCACCTCCATAGGTATCACAAGGGATAAGAAACTAAGAGTAATGCTACTCAATGCCAGAAGTCTAAACCTCAAGATGCACGCACTCGAAACTCTCCTTAGCATGGAGAACATTGATATCTGTGCAGTAACAGAAACCTGGTTCAAGGCTCCCGAGAGCACCCCAGAACTACCAGGTTATACCTCATACAATGCTTTTCGGCCCCAAAACTTGGACCGAACCACAAAAAAAGGGGGAGTATCAATATTCGTCAAAGATACCCACACCTCCAGGTTGGTGGCACAGCACGAAGCATCAGAGACTATCCATGTGCAACTAACAGTGCGTAAAACTGCATTCCAGTTTATAGCCTGCTACAGACCACCCTCCCAAACCCAGGAACCCCACTCAGCCTTCCTGAGAGCACTGGAAAATATGAAAGTCTCTCCAAACACCATTATATTGGGCGACTTCAACTACCCAAACAGACTGGGAGCATTACTCTAGCTCCAACACCCTAGCCCAAAGGTTCCTAGAATTTATAAACTCAAATGCTATGGAACAACTTGTTACCACTCCCACAAGAGGGGAAAACATACCGGACCTGATCCTCACCAACATGGGGACTCTATGCTCCAGACCAGAAGTGTATCCCTCACTGGTAAGATCAGACCAAAAACTAATCTCACTGGATATTCACATCCTGACCCCACCACCTGCCCAGAAAACCACAGTGAAAAACTTCTCTAAAGCAAATTTCACACTCCTCAAAACTGAGGTGGAATCCTTCAAAGCCCCCGGGCCTGGGGAAAATACGGCCCAGACTGCAGAATCCTTTATAAACGCATTCTATGAACACCTTCAGGAATGCATGGATCATGCAATCCCAAATAAAACCAAGACCCAATCCTCCAAAGGCAGGTGTCCTGCCTGGTGGACCCCAGCCATAAACAAACTATACAATAGAATACTACATGATAGAGCAAAATCCCAAAAAGGGAAGGCATCTCTGATCAGTAATAGCAAAAAACTACGGGCACTCATAAAATTGTCTAAGGCCAGCTTCGAGAGAAAAATTGCACAAGACACTAAGGATAATCACAAGGCTTTCTTTAGTTATGTTAGGAACCTGGGTGGGAATTCCCAGATATGCTCAGAATTAGTCCAAAATGACAAAAAATACACCGAACCCACAGACATTGCCAACATCTTAGATGACAGGTTCAGCGCAAACTCCCCCCCCCACCAAAAGGGCAAATATCTATCACAGCAGAGTGCTGCCCCCCTGACATCTCAGATGCTCAGGCAAGAGCCGCCCTCTCCAAAGCAAAAAACACAGCATCAATGGGACCAGACGGTGTCCCGGGCTACGTCCTACATGAACTCCAAGAAGAGCTAAACCCAAACATAAAGCTACTGTTCAATCTCAGCCTTACTACAGGATATGTACCCAAAGAGTGGCGTACAGCAACAGTGGTCCCTCTCCACAAAGGTGGTGCCTCAACGGATCCTGGAAACTATCGCCCCATAAGCCTGACCAGCTTGGTCTGCAAAGCTATGGAAAGGATCATCATGGACCTCATAAATAAAGATATTGGGGACGTACAGACACTGGATCCTACCCAGTTTGGCTTTGTTAAGGGCAGATCCTGCCTCTTAAACCTGGTTGATTTCTTTGAAACAATCACCAAGGCCATTGACGAGGGGAAGGTGGTCCACACAGCCTACATGGACCTCACAAAAGCCTTCGATACAATACCCCACTCGGGCATTATAGATAAGCTCACCAGCTTAAATATAAACCCCTATGTCACTAGATGGGGTGCAAACTGGCTCAAGGACAGAACCCACATGGTTAGAATTGCTGGAGCCATGTCAGACTCCAAACCAGTTACAAGTGGAGTCCCACAAGGCTCAGACCTGGGACCTCTCTTGTTCGGTATATATTTCTCGGAGGTACAGGCCAACACGGAAGGACTGTGGCTGACCAAATTCACAGATGACTGCAAACTAGGTGCCATAATCGACTCTCCAGCCGACACAAGCATCGTACAAAAGGGCCTCATAGAAACAGACAACTGGTGCCAGAGCCATGGCCTCAAGCTAAATGCCAAAAAGTATATAGTTATCCCCTTTGGCAAAAACAAAGCGCCCACAAATTACCACATAGGTGGTAATCCATTAAGTACAAAAGAAGTAATTAGGGACCTGGGGACCCAAGTTGATAGCAATCTCTCATTTGAAAACCACATGGCCAAAGTGGTTAGAAAAACATTTTATATAGCCCACCTAATCATGAAGGGATTCACATCTAGATCAGGGGAGGTCATCGTGCCTCTTTACTCATCCCTCATCAGGTCCATAATTGAGTACAATGCCCCTTTTGGGATGTACCTTACCAGACACCTGCAGCAACTGGAAAGACCCCAAAAGTACCTCACCAAGAGGATCAAAGGGCTCAAACAGATGCCATATGCTGCCCGGTTAAAGAAACTCCAGCTCTACTCAGTGGCATACCACTTGCTCAGAGGCGATCTGTGCCTGACATATAAAGCCATGTCCAACCCGGAATTAATGGACATGCTGCACCTCAGAAAATCCAAATCCCATCGAGCTACGTGCTCGAGAGACTTGAACCTCAGCACTGAAATAAAGAGGACATGCTGGAGGGACAGATTCATAACCCAGAGGCTCCCTTCACTCTGGAATAAAATCCCAGTCCAGGTTAGGCAGAGTCCCACACTGACTCTCTTCAAGAAGAATCTTGATGAGTGGATGGGAGATCATAGGTTTACCCCAGGTATCACTTCTGTATCACTGTTAGACAGAGGCACAGTATACTAACCTCGAAAAAGGGCATAGCAAAATTCATTTAAAATGGATGGCGAAAGCCAAACACACTCTGGCTAGGCTTATAAATGCCCTAGGGCAGATAGCCTAGTATGAACCTATGAACCTATGAACCTATGAGGTGTGCCACATAGAAGGATTTCCTGACTGTTGTGACGATGTGGTCATTAAAGTTGATACCACTCTCCACCTGTGTCCCTAAGTCCCTTATCACACTTTCAGTGTTTAGTGTACTGCCACCTATGTGGTAATTCACGGGTACATGTTAAGCCTATATTTAGTAATTCCAGTACATGGTTGTACTGAATTTTCTACTTAAGTGGTCTAACTGCTGTTATTAAACCTTAGTCTCACTCTTATGTACAGAGTCTATGTCAAGCTAGTTCAGGACTTGTCTTTGTATTAAGGCAGTTCCAGGCCAGTTAGTTCACAAGCTTGGGGTCTTATTGTTTTTTTCTCCCACCATCCTGTTGGAGTTGTGTTCTTAAACCCAGTGTATCTGCTGTTGCCTGCCCTTTATGTTAATTTGACAGCATAATTCCAACTCTCTCCCCATTTATTGACTATTGACAATAAGCACATAAGTATCATTTGCTAAGTCTTTCCCTTAAACTACCCACCAAGCTAAAAAAACTTTGATAAAATTGTTTAATATCAAGTGCACTGAAACTGCTGGCATTGTTTTTAACATCAAATGAGTGAGTTTTTTTATTATAATTAGTTTACTGGTTCTTGCTGGTAGCAGATGAAGGTTTCTAGACTAGTTCATTTGTACTAAAATTTAAATTGTACAGTAGCAACTGTGATGCCCGTGCCCTGGCCCAGCAATCAAGGAGCATCAATCCTCGCAACTAACACCAGCGTGGGGCATCTCATATAGCAAGAAAGGGTAACAAGTACACACAGTAAAGTGCAATTTCCCTTAAGAGAACACAGAGATCACAGTCAGTCCTGGGCTGGTCTCTCTCTTGCTCTCCAGGTCCCCAATAAGACTCCCCGCTGGCACAGCTCTAGGGTCCAGATCTCTGCTTAGTGGGCAAGCTAAAACCTCCAACACCATCTCTGTTCAACCAGTGCTTCATGTCCCTGTCCAAGTAGCTAACACACACTCTCTCACACACACACACACACACACACACACACACACACACACACACACACACACACACACACACACACACACACACACACACACACACACACACACACACACACACACACACACACACACACACACACACACATACTTTGAGAAGAGTTTATACAACTACACAGACATTCCTGGGGAAGGCTGGCACAGGTTCTCCAGCTGTGCCCCTTTCTCCCAGACTATATGGTAGTACCAGCTGCCACCACCCACTAATATTTATCAGCTACTCAAAGGCCCTTAAAAGGGTGTCCAATTATTACTGTGCAATATTATTATCCAATTGGTAGTATAGCCCCGAGCTAAAGCTATTAGAGTGGCTTTGTACAATTTAACCAAAGGCATGCAAGTACTCTAAAGAGCTTAAATTATCTCTACAAAAACAGCCACAATTGAAAGGTTTTAAAAATATTTAATAAATAGTCAAAACACAAGACAATACTTTTTACTACACAGTGCCAGTCAAGAGCTCAGAGATCGCAGAGAAATTCTTAAAATAATTCAGTAGTACAGTTCCGACATCACAGAAAAACACTTAGTCTAATCTTTCTAGTTTCTAGCTATTTCTAAGAGAAAACAAATCTAAGATAAACTTACATATAGAGCAAGGCAGTGCTGTCTAAGATAAACTTACATATAGAGCAAGTCAGTGTTGTGAATTGGATGGGCAAGACAAAAATGCTTGATGCTCTCTCAGTCTCTCTGTTTAAATTGATATTACAGTCCTGATTCACATTACATCATTCTTCACACATTCCTGGGGTTCCCAGGCTAACAGGCTACATTCTTTAGTAAGCTTACCTAGCCAGGAGGCAAAGCCATAAAGGACATTTATACATGCAAATTCTGGCCATTAACTCTGGCCTTAAAACAATAGCAAGAATTCTTTCATCTAGACTGACTGGAGCCATGTTTAGATCAAAGGGTCACAACATGCTTTACTTGGTCAGCAGAGTGCACTGTTGTTACATTTTTGCAATTCCACTTGTAACAGCATTTTTTCCAGTTAAGACAACAAGCCTGTGGCTTACATTAATATTTACAAATGACAAAATTATCTACAAAATAATATCTGGCTAGGCTGCCAGCTTTCATCTATCTTCACCCAATCTTGACATATCTCTCCCCTGGAGAACTCAAATTAGTTTTTTAAGTGACCATTGATAAACGCTGCTTGAGGGAGTTAGGTCTATTTGAGTATAACTTACCCCATTCCTTGTCTTGAGAGCCCATCTGCATTGGCATTGCTAATCCCACTGCAGTGCTGCATGGACATATCATATGCTTGCAACCCCAGGCTCCAGCTTAGCAACTTAGCATTGTGCTGGCTGGCTCTGTTTAACCATGTTAGGGGGTTGTGATCTGTCATAACAGTGAATTTCCTATCATAAAGATAAGGCTGAAGTTTCTGTAGTGCCTACACTATGGCTAGATATTCCTTTTCTACAGCTGCATAGCATCCATCCCTGGGATGGAGCCTACAACTGAGATAAACCACTGGGTGCTCTTCTCTCTCTGAAGAAATCTGGCTAAGTACAGCCTCCACCCCCTGGTTTGAAGCATCCACCTGCACAACAAATTCTTTGCTGTAATCAGGACTGGCTAAAACAGGGGGTCCTCCCAAAGCTTCTTTAAGCTTCTGGAATGCCTGCTCACATGCTAGGGTCCACACTACCTTATCCAGCCTGTTCTTCCTTGTCAGGTCTGTGAGGGGAGCAGCTATGGTACCAAAACTGGGGATGAACTTTCTGTAGTACCCTGCTGTCCCTAAAAATGCCTTCACCTGTTTGTTTGTTTTTTTTTAACAGTTGCAGGCCATGCCTGAATAGCTTCCACTTTGGCAGGTTCTGACCTTATCTTACCACTCTCCACTCTATGTCCTAGGTAGGAGACCTCCGCCATATCCACCTGACATTTGCTTGGCTTAATGGTCAACCCTGCCCTCTGTAGTCTGCCCAGCACCTCCCTGACATGCTGAAAGTGCTCTGGCCAGGAATGGATGTAGATGGCAATATCATATAGGTAAGCAAGGGTAAAAACTCCTGCTCCTGCTAGGATATGATCTACCAGCCTCTGGAAAGTCGCTGGGGCATTCTTCATCCCAAAGGGCATCTTTGTGAACTCATACAAGTGAAAAGGAGTCACAACGGCTGACTTCTCTCTAGCACTGAGAGTCAAGGGCACCTACCAGTAAACCTTGGTAAGATCGATAGTTGTAAGATACTTATCCCCACTCAGCTGCTCTAGGGCTTCATCTGTCCTAGGCATGGGGTAAGCATCTGACTTTGTGTGACTATTTAATTTCTTGCAGTCCACACAGAACCTGGTGCTGCCATCCTTCTTTGGAACCAGCACCACTGGGGAGGTCCAGGGACTGTTGGACTCCTAGTTCCAACATCTCCTGTACCTCCTCCCTCAGAATCTGTTTGACTCTCTCAGGCACTCTATAAGGGGACTGGCTACTAGGCCTTTGGGGTCTTGTATCCACCTGGTGCTGCCCCAGGTGGGTGCACCCTGGTTTTTCATTGAACTTGTCCCCAAATTCCTGCAACACTGCTCATATTTCTCGAACCTGGGTAGGAGATAGCTGCTGGGACAATGCTACCCCTTCCAATGAGGTGTTGGCCCAAGCCTCACTGAGGAGATCAGTCACCAGATCTCCCTCAGACTCTTCTTGGAATCCACTGCAAATGCTCAGCACAAGGGCCTCCCTATCATGGTAAGTTTCATCATGTTAACATGATACAATTTGTGCCCCTGCATTCTGCCTAGCAGTTCCACCATGTAGTTAACATCACTTAACTTTCTTAGCACCTTGTAGGGTCCATCCCAAGCTGCTTGCAGCTTGTTGTGTCTGACAAGAATGAGAACCATTACCTGCTGCCCAACAGCATACTCTCTAGCTCGAGCATTCCTGTCATACCACACCTTTTTCTGTTGTTGGGCTTCTGCCAGGTTCTCCTGGGCCAAGCCCATGAGTTCCCTGAGCCTTGTCCTGAGGTTTAGGCTGTATGCCACAACAGACTCTATGTGAGACTCGCGCTCACCTTCCTACTCATCTAGAATTAAATCTAGAGGTCCCCTCACCCTATGTCCATACAGCAGCTCAATGGGTGAAAAACCTGTGGATTCCTGGGGAACTTCTCTGTAAGCAAACAACAGATGGGGCAAATATTTGTCCCACTACCTCTTAAACTGATCTGCAAATGCCCGTAGCATGGACTTGATTGTAGAGTTTAACCGCTCAACAAGACCATTAGTCTGGGGATGGTAGGGGGTGGTCTTCATGTGCTTCACGCCGCAGGACTTCCACAGACAAGCCAGCAGGTCTGACATGAAATTGGCACCTCTGTCAATCAGTATTCTTTTGGGAAACCTACCCTGCTGAAAAACTCTAAGAAAGCATTTGCCACCTTCTCTGCCTCAATGGAGGACAAAGCCACTGCCTCAGGGTATCATGTAGCATAATCCACTACCACTAGGATATACTTTTTCCCTGTAAAACGTGGGGTACTCAGAGGACCCACAATATCCATAGCTACCCTCTGAAATGGCTCCTCCTCAATCACATAAAAAGGCATCAAAGGAGCTCTCACCTTGTCTCCTGCCTTGCCTACCTTTTGGCACAGCTCACAGGTCCTGCAGTGCCCTGTTACATCTCTGGAAATTCCAGGCTAATAGAAGTTCAATGCAAACTTCACCCCCCTTCTCACCCCCAAAAGGGCCCATAACCATACCAGAAGAATGTAGAGTCCTTGAAATCACAGACACTCAGGTTAAAACAGCCCTCTCCAAAGCCAAAAACACAGCATCAATGGGACCGGATGGTGACCCAGGCTGAGTCCTACATGAGCTCAAAGATGAACTAACCCATCACCTAAACACACTGTTCAAACTCAGCCTCTCCACAGGCTACGTACCCATAGAGTGCTGCACAGCAATGGTTAATTCTGCTCCACAAAGCTGGAGCCACAACAGACCATGGGAACTATTGCCCTATAAGCCTGACTAGCTTGATCTGCAAGGCTATGGAGCGCATCATTATGGAACTCATTAACAGAGACATTGGGAACCTCCAAACACTGGACCCTACCCAGTTCAGCTTTGTTAAGGGCAGATCATGCCTCCTAAACCTGGTGGACGTCTTTGAGACAGTTACCAAGGCTATAGACAAGGGAAAGGTGGTACACACAGCCTACCTAGACCTCGCTAAGGCCTTCAACACCATTCCCCATTCTGGTATTATAGAGAAGCTTACCAGCCTGAACATAAACCCCTATGTCACAAGATGGGTTACCAACTGGCTAATGGACAGAACCCACATGGTGAGAGTTGCGGGAGCTAGGTCCGACTCTAAACCGGTTACAAGTGGCGTTCCCCAGGGCTCAGTCCTAGGACCCCTCTTGTTCAGGATATACTTCTCACAGGTACAGGCAAGCACAGGAGGACTATGGCTGACCAAGTACGCAGACGACTGCAAACCAGGGGCTATAATTGACTCTCTGGCTGACACAGACATCCTCCAAAAGGGTCTCACTGAGACAGATACCTGGTGTCAAAATCATGGCCTCAAGCTAAATGCCAAAAAGTGCATAGTCATCCCCATTGGAAAAAACAAAGTACCAACAAACTACCACATAGGTGGTAGGCCCCTAAATACGGAAGACATAATAAGGGATCTGGGGACCCAAGCAGATAGTAATCTCACCTTTGATAATCACATTGCCAAAGTGGTTAGAAAATCCTTCTATGTGGTCCACCTAATCACAAAAGGGTTTGCATCCAGATCAAAAGAGGTCATTGTGCCCTCTACTCATTACTCATCAGACCCATCATAGAGTACAATGCCCCATTTGGGATGTACCTTACAAGACACCTGCAACAGCTGGAAAGACCACAGAAGTACCTCACCAAGAGGATCACTGGCCTCAAACAGATGCCCTATGCATCTCAACTGAAGAAACTACAGCTGTACTCGGTTGCAAACCACCTACTCAGAGGTGATCTCTGCCTGGCATACAAGACCATGTCCAACCCAGAATTGATGGACATGCTCCTCCTAAAGAAAACCTTATCCCCTTGAGCCAAACACTCTAGGGATTTAAACCTCACCACAACAATAAATAGGACATGCTTGAGAGATAGATTCCTGCCCCAGAGACTTCTAATGCTTTGGAACAAGATCCCAATCTACATTAGACAGTGCTCCTTGCTAACACTCTTCCAAAGAAACCTTGATGAGTGGATGGGAAACAGAAAGTTTACCTTGGGGATCACTTCAGTGGCTCTGCTGGACAGAGGCACAGGGAACTAATCTAAGGGGGCGGTGAAAACCAACACATTCTGGCTAGGCTTATAAATGCCTTCAAGCAGATAGTCTAGCACCTACCTATGAACCTATAATATGACTCTTTGTATGTTTTATGCCCATATGACCTGCAAAGGGAATATCATGGGCTATGGCTTCAGATGGGATGGGGAAGAAGGGAGACCTATACCTGGCAAGCAGGGCAGTCCTGCACAGGAAAGGGACCCCAGTACTGCTCATGAGTGTAAAGGAACCCATGGTGGGCAGCATGCCAGTAGCAGGAGAAGCCACTAGTCCAGGTACACATCCAGGAGCTAGGGTTAAATGTTTTGAATGAAACCAGTGGGGCATGTGGCATACAGGTGTCCACGGAGGAAAGGTGAGAAACAAAAGGTGAGGGTGGCAGGAAGTGGGAAAGACAAAATGCCAGTAGTAGGTTTTCTTGGGACAACAAGGGTAACAACCTACCACCAGAGGTTATATCCTATTGTAGTAAATGGCACAGAGGCCATTGCCATGAGAGACACAGCATCTGATATAACCATTGTAAAGCCTGCAATGGTTACAGAGGAGCACTACTTGATTGGGCAGTCTACTCCAGTCACGAATTTAGGAGGGATCCCATTCCAAATACCTTTGACTAGGGTTCACCTTGACTGGGAGGGTGGAAAAGGAAGCCAGCAAGTAGGTGTGTTTGAGGATATACCTGCAGATGACCTGATAGCGAATGATTTTGATAGAGCAGAGCCCTGTGCTTGTGCAGTTACATGCAGTCAGGCTTGGAGACAAGCAGGTTAGTCTGGTAGCCTGGTGGAGATGCAGAGAGACTGCATACTTACAGCCAGGACTGGTGAGGTGGTTACTTCAGGGAGGGAGCTACTCTGTAGCAGTGAGACTGAAGGTGAGCCTTAGCTGCTTGGGGGTATTGATGTTCCCTGGGACAGAGTGACTGCAAAGATAGAGGTGAGTAGTAGTACCCAGGCTGACAGTGTGACACCACTGTCAGAGGATGCCAGACTTCCTGTGGAAGGGGAGCTGTGAAGGGTTACAAGGAAAGAGTTGAGACAGGCTCAGCTCTCAGATCCTACATTGCAAGGCCTGAGGCAGGTGGCTAGGAAGGCACCTGATTCTCAAGGAAAGGGGGGATCTGTATACTGGGACAAAGGGTTACTACACAGAGAGTGGACCCCTGAGGGAGAGCTAGAAGGTGAGAGAGTGCAGCAGTTGGTAGTGCCTAGAGTCTACCATCTGGTGCTTCTAGCCATAGCCCATGATAATCCCTTTGTAGGTCATATGGTCATAAAACATACAAAGAGGTATATTATGCAGAACTTCTATTGGCCTGGAATTTCCAGAGATGTAACAGGGTACTGCAGGACCTGTGAGCAGTGACAAAAGATACACAAGGCATGAGACAAGGTGAGAGCTCCTTTGATGCATTTGCCTGTGATTGAGGGGCCATTTCAGAGGGCAGCTATGGATATTGTGGGTCCTCTGAGTACCCCAAGTTCCACAGGGAAAAAAAGATATCCTAGTGGTAGTGGATTCTGCTAGACGATACCCTGAGGCAGTGGCGTTGTCCTCCATTGAGGCAGAGAAGGTGGCAAATGCTTTGTATGAGATTTTCAGCAGGGTAGGTTTCCCAAAAGAAATACTGTCTGAAAGAAGTGCCATTTTCATGTCAGACCTGCTGGCTTGTCTGTGGAACTCCTGTGCGGTCAAGCACATGAAGACCACCCCTACCATCCCCAGACTAATGGTCTTGTTGAGAGGTTAAACTCTACAATCAAGTCCATGCTACAGGCATTTGCGGATCAGTTCAAGAGTGAGTGGGACAAATATTTGCCCCATCTGTTGTTTGCTTACAGAGAAGTTCCCCAGGAATCCACAGGGTTTTCACCCTTTGAGTTGCTGTATGGGCATAGAGTGAGGGGACCTCTAGATTTCATTTGAGATGAGTGGGAAGGTGAGAGCAAGTCTCACAAGGAGTCTGTTGTTGCATACGTCCTAAAGCTCAGGACGAGGCTCAAGGAACTCATGGGCTTGGCCCAGGAGAACCTGGCAGAAGTCCAACAACAGAAAAAGGTGTGGTATGACAGGAATGCTCGAGCTAGAGAGTATGCTGTGGGGCAGCAGGTAATGGTTCTCATTCCTGTCAGACACTACAAGCTGCAAGCAGTTTGGGAGGGTCCCTACAAGGGGGTAAGAAAGGTAAGTGATGTTAACAACAGGGTGGAACTGCTAGGCAGATGGCAGGGGCACAAATTGTACCATGTTAATATGATGAAAACTTACCATGATAGGGTGGCCCTTGTGCTGAGCATTTGCAGTGGATTGATGGAGGAGTCTGAGGGAGATCTGGGGACTGATCTCCTCAGTGAGGCTCAGGCTGACATCTCAGTGGAAGGGGTAGCAATGTCCCAGCAGCTATCTCCTACCCAGGTTCAAGAAATCCAAGCAGTGTTGCTGGAATTTGGGGACATGTTCACTGGGAAACCAGAGTGCACCCACCTAGTGCAGCACCAGGTGGATACAGGACTCCAAAAGCCTATTAGGCAAGCCCCTTATAGGTTTCCTGAGAGAGTCAGACAGACTCTGTGGGAGGAGGTACAGGAGATGCTGGAACTAGGGGTGATTCAAGAGTCCAACAGTCCCTGAGCCTTCCCGGTGGTGCTGGTATCAAAGAAGGATGGCAGCACCAGGTTCTGTGTGGACTACAAAAAAATAAATAGTCACACAGAGTCAGATGCTTACCCAATACCTAGGACAGATGAGGCCCCAGAACAGCTGGGTGGGGCTAAGTATCTTACAACCAGTGATATCTTACCAAGGGTTACTGGCAGGTGCCCTTGATTCCCAGTGCTAGAGAGAAGTCAAGCCTTTGTGACTGGCTTGTATGAGTTCACAAAGGTGCCCTTTGGAAAGAAGAATGCCCCAGTGACTTTCCAGAGGCTGGTAGATCATATCCTAGCAGAAGCAGGAGAGTTTTCCCTTGCTTACCCAGATGATATTGCCATCTACAGCCATTCCTGGTCAGAGCACCTTCAGCATGTCAGGGAGCTGCTGGGCAGACTACAGAGGCAGGGTTGACCATTAAGCCAAACAAATGTCAGGTAGGTAGGGCAGAGGTCTCCTACCTAGGACATAGAGTGTGGAGTGGTAAGATACGGCCAGAACCTGCCAAAGTGGAAGAAATTCAGGCATGCTTGCACCTGTTACTAAAAATAAGGTGAGGGCATTTTAGGGACAGCAGAGTACTACAGAAAGTTTGTCCCCAGTTATAGTACCATAGCTGCTCCCCTCACAGACCTGACAAAGAAGAATAGGCCAGATAAGGTAGTGTGGACCCCAGCATGCGAGCAAGCATTCCAGAAGCTTAAAGAAGCTTTGGGAGGACCCCCATGTGTTAGCCAGTCCAGATTACAGCAAATAATTTGTTGTGGAAGTGGATGCCTCAAACCATGGGGTGGGGGCTGTACTTACCCAGATTTCTTCAGAGAGGGAAGAGCACCCAGTGGTTTATCTCAGTCGTAGGCTCCAACCCAGAGAGGAATGCTATGCAGCTGTAGAAAAGGAATATCTAGCCATAGTGTGGATACTGCGGAAACTTCAGCCTTATCTGTATGGAAGAAAATTCACTGTTATGACAGATCACAACAATCTAACATGATTAAACAGAGCCAGTCAGCAAAATGCCAAGTTGCTAAGATTGAGCCCGGGGTTGCAAGCATATTATATGTCAGTACAGCACCACAGTGGGAGTAGCAGTGCCTATGCAAATGTGCTCTCAAGACAGGGAATGGATGAGGTACACTCTGATAGACCTAACTCTCTCAAGCGGCGTTTATCAAGGGTCACTTGGAAAATTAGCTTGAGTTCTCCAGGGGGGGGGGGAGAAATGTGAAGACTGGTAGAAAAGGGTTAAGGCTGCCAGCCTAGCCAGATAAATTCCATCATTTGTAAATATGAATGTAAACTACAGGCTTGTTGTCTTAAATGTAAAGAAATACTGTTTACATGTGGAACTGGAAATAAATGTGACAACAGTGCACTCTACTGACCAAAGTAAAGCATGTGATGGCCCTTTGAAGTAGACAGTGGTGCCAAAAAGTCTAGATGAAGTTCTTTCTATTGTTTTAACCAAGAGTTAAATTTCTTGATTTAAACATGCAAATGTATTTTTATTGCTCTGTTCCTGACCAGCTGCAAGATAACAACAGGGAGATTTTAAGAATGTAAATGTAGTTTCTGTGTGGTCTGGGAATCCATGGAAGTGTGAAATGATGTAATGTTTTCTCAGAACTGCAGTTTCAATTTAAACAGAGAGAACCCGAAGGCATTAAACATTTTTGTCTGGATCATCCAACTCAGCACTCTGCCTTGCTCTATATAAGTAAGTTATTTTAGAAGTGGGTTTTCTTTTAGAAATAACTAGCATTAGAAAGATTAGACTAAGTGTTTTTCTGTGATGTCAGAACTGTACTATTGATTTATTTTAAGTATTTCTGTGTGATCTCTGAACTCTTGACTAGCACTGTCTGTGTAGTAGAAAGTATTGTCTTGTGGTTTTGTTGTGTTGTGTTGTGTCTTTCGGCTTATCCCAGTTAGGGGTCGCCACAGTGGAACTCCAGTCTGCTAATGTTTGGTAGTGGATTTTTACGTGCCGAGTTAGCAGCCCTGATGCACAACCTTCAACGAAGGTACGCCCATTCACACATGCCTCCACACAGAAGACGCTCTAACTGAGAATCGAATGGAACAACATCTTGCTGTGAGGCGAAAACGCTACTGCAGCACCACTACCGCGGGTTGTCTTGTGGTTTTAATTATTTATTATTAAATATTTTAAAACCCTTTTAACTGTGGCTTGTTTGTGTAGAGATAAGTTAAGCTCTAGAGTACATTGCATATTTATAGAGTTTAGTGTCCAAGTCACTCCAAATAAGGCTTGACTGATTAGTCACATCTACCAATTGCTTAATAATATTTCACAGTAATAATTAGACACCCTTTTAAGGGCCTTTGAGTAGCTGATAAGTTTTAGTGGGTGTTGGCCAGTGGAACTACCGTATAGTCTGGGAGAAAAGGGCACAGCTGGAGAACCTGTGCCAGCCTTTCCCAGGAGTGTCTGTGTGGTTGTATAACCTCTTCTCAAAGTGTGTGTGTGTGGTGTGTGTGTGTGTGTGTGTGTGTGTGTGTGTGTGTGTGTGTGTGTGTGTGTGTGTGTGTGTGTGTGTGTGTGTGTCAGCTACTTGCACAAGGACACAAAGCACTGGTTGGGCAGAGAGGTTGCTAGAGGTGTTAGCTTGCCCACTAGGCTGAGATCTGAACCCTAGAGCTGTGCAAGAGAGAGACTAGCCCTGGACTGACTGTGATCTCTGTGTGTTCTTAAGGGAAATTGCATGTTACTGTGTGCATTTGTTATCCTTTCCTCCTATGTGAAACACCCTCTCTGGTGTTGGTGGTGAGGATTGAGGCTCCTTGATTGCTGTGCCAGGACACAGGCATCACATTTGCGGTGGCAATGGTTGGGATATCCTCACATTTGTGATTGGCAGCAGTGGGATATCCACATCACATATTAATTAGTTGGCAAATACTAATTGGCTTGTAGTGGTGTGGGTAGAGTGAATCCTGTAACTTGTGTACAGTGAGCTTTGAAGGTGTTTTTGTACTCTAAAACAGCCATGCAGTGAATACTCAGAGTTCAGATCACAATTGTTTTATTTCTTTTATTACCTTCATTAGTCAGGGTGAGCAGGCAGCATATCAGCAGAGGAGTATGGAAAGCTGACAAGGAGCCAGCAGGCAGAGATGTGCCAGGCTAGGGGACTGGTGCATGGAAACCTGACTAAGACCTGATTATAGCCTTGGTTACAGCTGCATCAGAAAACAGAAACCAAGAGGACAATCAGACTGGCAGTGGAGATATAATACCCTCGGAGAATGGACAGCTCAACTTTTCTGCAGTGGACTTAAAAATCCAGCTGGAGCTAAAGAGACTTGAGTTGGTGGCCAGGCATGTGAAATTAGAAGCAAATGAGAGAATGTAATGTTTGCAGGCTGAGGAGAATGAGAAATTGTTACATCTGCAAGCTGAGGAACAAGAGAGGCAGAAGCAGCATGAGGAGGAGATGCTGAATTTTCCACAGAGTCATGGAGGTAATGGGGAAGGGAGTAACTGGACCCCAGAAGCACAAAAGGTCAGTAAATTTCTTCCACAGTTTAAAGAGGGGGATAGTTTTGATAGTTTCATTCATATGTTTGAGAGGGTATGTAAACAGTATGAAGTTGACCAAGGGCTCTGTGTACGGTTCCTGACCCCCTTACTCCATGGTAAAGCTGTAACTTTTCTGTCCAAAATGTCTGACGTTGCATGTTTTGATTATACTTCTGTAAAGAAATGTCTTTCAGAACTGTTTAAGCTAACACCTGAAATGTATAGGAAAAAGTTTTGTGAGCATAGACCCAAGGCAGATGAAACAGTATGTGAATATGTTGCTGAATTGAGCACTTATTTCCATAGGTGGGTGAGTGGATGTCATGTCACCACTTTTGAAGGGATGGCAGACCTTTTGGTGAGGGAATAAGCATTTAGCACTTTGCCTGAGGACATGAAGATCTAGTTAGCTGATAGACAATGTGCTACTTCAGATGAGTTGGGGAAGGGAGACCTATACCTGGAAAAAAGGGCAGCCCTGCACAGGAAGGGGACCCCCAGTATTGCTCATAGGTCTAAAAGAACCCATGGTGGGCAGCACAGTCTGCCACAACAGAATCTGCCAGTAGCAAGGAAAGCCACTAGTCCAGGTACTTGTTCAGGAGCTAGGGCTAAATGTTTTGAATGCAACCATTGGGGCCATGTGACATACAGATGTCCACAGAGGCAAGGTGGGGAACCAAAGGTGAGGGAGCCAGTAAGTGGGAACGACAAAATGCCAATAGTTGGTTGCCTTGAGACAACAGGGGTACTAAACTACCATCCTGCAGATGTCCTAATAGGGGAGGATTAGGATGAGGCAGTACCATGTACTTATGCAGTTACACACAGTCAGGCTAAGAGACAAGCATGTGGGTCTGGTAGCCTGGGGGAGACCCAGACAAACTGCATACTTGCAGCCAGGACTGGTGAGGTGGTTACTTCAGGGAGGGAGCATCTCTGTAGCAGTGAAACTGAAGGTGAGCCACAGCTGCTTGTAGGTACTGATGGTCCCTTGGACAGAGTGACTGCAAAGGTAGAGGTGAGTAGTAGTAGCCAGGCTGACAGTGAGGCACCACTGTCAGAAGATGTCAGACTTCCTGTGGAAGAGGAGCTGGGAAGGGTTACAAGGAGAGAGTTGAGACAGGCTCAGCTCTCAGACCCTACATTGCAAGGCCTGAGACAGGTTGCTAAGGAGGCACCTGATTCTCAAGGAAAGGGGGAATCTGTATACTGGGACAAAGGGTTACTATACAGAGAGTGGACCCTGAGGGAGGGCTAGAAGGTGAGATAGTACAGCAGTTGGTAGTGCCTAGAGCCTACCGTCTGGCACGTCTAGCCATAGCCCATGATATTCCCTTTGCAGGTCATATGGCCATAAAATGTACAAAGAGGTGTATTATGCAGAACTTCTATTGGCCTGGAATTTCCAGAGATGTAACAGGGTACTGCAGGACCTGTGAGCAGTGACAAAAGGTAGGCAAGGCATGAGACAAGGTGAGAGCTAATTTGATGCCTTTGCATGCAATTGAGGGGCCATTTCAGAAGACAGCTATGGATATTGTGGGTCCTCTGAGTACCCCAAGTTCCACAGGGAAAAGTATATCCTAGTGGTAGTGGATTATGCTACACAATACCCTGAGGCAGTGGCTTTGTTCTCCATTGAGGCAGAGAAGGTGGCAAATGCTTTGTTAGAGATTTTCAGCAGGGTAGGTTTCCCAAAAGAAATACTGTCTGACAGAGGTGCCAATTTCATGTCAGACCTGCTGGCTTGTCTGTGGAAGTCCTGTGGGGTGAAGCACATGAAGACCACCCCCTACCATCCCTAGACTAATGGTCTTGTTGAGAGGTTGAACTCTACACTCAAGTCCATGCTATGGGTATTTGCAGATCAGTTCAAGAGTGAGTGGGAAAAATATCTGCCCCATCTGTTGTTTGCTTAAAGAGAAGTTCCCCAGGAATCCACAGGGTTTTCACCCTTTGAGTTGCTGTATGGAAATAGGTTGAGGGGACCTCTGGATTTAATTTGAGATGAGTGGGGAGGTGAGTGCGAGTCTCACAAGGAGGCTGTTGTGGCATACATCCTAAACCTCAGGACAAGGCTCAGGGAACTCATGGGCTTGGCCCAGGAGAACCTGGCAGAAGCCCAACAACAGAAAAAGGTGTGGTATGACAGGAATGCTCGAGCTAGAGAGTATGCTATGGGGCAGCAGGTAATGGTTCTCATTCCTGTCAGACACTACAAGCTGCAAGCAGCTTGGGAGGATCCCTACAAGGTGGTAAGAAACATAAGTGATGTTAGCAACAGGGAGGAACTGCTAGGCAGATGGCAGACGCACAAACTGTACCATGTTAATATGATGAAACCTTACCATGATAGGGAGGCCCTTGTGCTGTGCATTTGCAGTGGATTGATGGAGGAATCTGAGGGAGATCTGGGGACTGATCTCCTCAGTGAGGCTCAGGCTGACATCTTGGTGGAAGGGGTAGCAATGTCCCAGCAGCTATCTCCTACCCAGGTTCAAGAAATCTGAGCAGCGTTGCAGGAATTTGGGGACATGTTCACTGGGAAATGAGAGTGCACCTACCTAGTGCAGCACCAGATGGATACAAGACCTCAAAGGTCTATTAGGCACGCCCCTTATAGGGTGCCTGAGAGAGTCAGACAGACTCTGAGGGAGGAGGTACAGGAGATGCTGGAACTAGGGGTGAATCAAGAGTCCAACAGTCCCTGGGCCTTCCCAGCGGTGCTGGTGTCAAAGAAGGATGGCAGCACCAGGTTCTGTGTGGACTACAAAAAATTAAATAGTCACACAGAGTCAGATGCTTACCCAATGCCTAGGACAAATGAGGCCCTAGAGCAGCTGGGTGGTGCTAAGTTTCTTACAACCACTGATCTTACCAAGGGTTACTGGTAGGTGCCCTTGACTCCCAGTGCTAGAGAGAAGTCAGCCTTTGTGACTCCTTTTGGCTTGTATGAGTTCACAAAGGTGCCCTTTGGGATGAAGAATGCCCCAGTGACTTTCCAGAGTCTGGTAGATCATATCCTAGCAGGAGCAGGAGAGTTTGCCCTTGCTTACCTAGATGATATTGCCATCTACAGCCATTCCTGGCCAGAACACCTTCAGCATGTCAGGGAGCTACTGGGCAGACTACAGAGGGCAGGGTTGACCATTAACCAAGCAAATGTCAGGTAGGTATGGCAGATGTTTCCTACCTAGGACATAGAGTGGGGAGTGGTAAGATAAGGCCAGAACCTGCCAAAGTGGAAGAAATTCAGGCATGTCTTGCACCTGTTACTAAAAAGCAGGTTAAGGCATTTGTAGGGAGAGCAGAGTACTACAGAAAGTTTGTCCCCAGTTATAGTACCATAGCTGCTCCCCTCACAGACCTGACAAGGAAGAATAGACCAGATAAGGTAGTGTGGACCCCAGCATGTGAGCAGGTATTCCAGAAGCTTAAAGAAGCATTGGGAGGACCCCCTGTGTTAGCCAGTCCAGATTACAGCAAAGAATGTGTTGTGTAGGTGGATACCTCAAACCATGGGGTGGGGGCTGTACGTAGCCAGATTTCTTCAGAGGGGGAAGAACACCCAGTGGTTTATCTCAGTCGTAGGCTCCAACCCAGGGAGGAATGCTATGCAGCTGTCGAAAAGGAATGTCTAGCCATAGTGTGGATACTGCGGAAACTTCAGCCTTATCTCTATGGAAGAATATTCACTGTTATGACAGATCACAACCATCTAAAATGATTAAGCAGAGCCAGATTGCAAAATTCCAAGTTGCTAAGATTGAGCCTGGGGTTGCAAGCATATGATATGTCAGTGCAGCACCACAGTGGAAGTAGCAGTGTCAATGCAGATGGACTCTCAAGACAGGGAATGGGTGAGGTACACTCTGATAGACCTAACCCTCTCAAGCGGCGTTCATCAAGGGTCACTTGGAAAACTAGCTTGAGTTCTCCAGGGGGGGGGGGATGCGAAGACTGGTAGAGAAGGGTGAAGGCTGCCAGCCTAGCCAGATAAATTCCATCATTTGTAAATATGAATGTAAACTACAGGCTTGTTGTCTTAAATGTAAAGAAATACTGCTACATGTGGAACTGGAAATAAATGTGACAACGGTGGACTCTACTGACCAAAGTAAATAATGTGGTAACTTTCTGAAGTAGGCAGTGGTGCCAAAAAGTCTAGATGAAGACATTCTTTCTATTATTTTAACCAAGAGTTAAATTGCTAGATTTAAACATGCAAATGTATTTTTATTGCTCTGTTCCTGACCAGCTGCAAGATAACAAAAGGGAGATGTTAAGAATGTAAATGCAGTTTCTGTGTGGCCCAGGGAAGTGTGAAATGATGTAATGTTTTATCAGAATTGCAGTTTCAATTTAAACAGAGAGAACCAGAAGGCATTAAGCATTTTTGTCTGGATCATCCAATGCAGCACTCTGCCTTGCTCTATATAAGTAAGTTATTTTAGAAGTGGGTTTTCTTTTAGAAATAACTAGAATTAGAAAGATTAGACTAAGTGTTTTTCTCTGATGTCAGAACTGTACTACTGATTTATTTTAAGTATTTCTGTGTGATCTCTGAACTCTTGACTAGCACTGTCTGTGTAGTAGAAAGTATTGTCTTGTGGTTTTAATTATTTATTATTAAATATTTTGAAAACCTTTTAACCGTGGCTGGTTTGTGTAGAGATAAGTTAAGCTGTAGAGTACATTGCATATTTATAGAGTTTACTATCCAGGTCATTCCAAATAATTCTTGACTGATTAGTCACATCTACCATTTGGGTAATTATATTGCACAGTAATAATTGGACACCCTTTTAAGGGCCTTTAAGTAGCTGATAAGTATTAGTGGATGGTGGCCATTAGAACTACCATATAGTCTGGGAGAAAAGGGCACAGATGGAGAACCTGTGCCAGCCTTTCCCAGGAGTGGCTGTGTGGTTGTATAACCTCTTCTCAAAGTGTGTGTGTGTGTGTGTGTGTGTGTGTGTGTGTGTGTGTGTGTGTGTGTGTGTGTGTGTGTGTGTGTGTGTGTGTGTGTGTGTGTGAGCTACTTAGGCAGGGACACGAAGCACTGTTTGGACAGAGAGGGTGCTAGAGGTTTTAGCTGGGCCACTAGGATGAGATCTGGACCCTATAGCTGTGCCAGTGTGGAGTCTTATTAGGGACCTGGAGAGCAAGGGAGTGTCCATCCCCATACTGACTGTGACCTCTCTGTGCTCTTAAGGAAAATTGCACTTTACTGTGTGTATTTGTTATCCTTTCCTCCTATATGAAATGCCCTCTCTGGTGTTAGTGGTGAGGATTGAGGTTCCTTGATTGCTGGGCCAGGGCACGGGCATCACAGGTATGACTAGAAAAGATGGGATATCATCAATCAACCGTGTGCTAGGAGCTAGCAATACTACATATTACAGACTCAAACCTTACCAAATTGGAAATATACGCTCTAATTACTATATGCTCTCTTGTTAAACTCTACATAACTAAAAATTGGTTAGATTGTACCAAACTTTCATGGAAAGGATTTCAAAGCATGGCCACAACATATATATCCTCTCAAAGATTGATTATAATGAATGTCAAGAAGTGAGTTTATTATCAGAAGCTTTGGAAGCTACTGTTTGATAATATCCTAGTTATCTAACAGGCTTGCTTCAGTATATCTCACTTTATATAAATTGCTGATTTATTTATGCCCTTCTCTATGCATTGGAACATATACCCTGCTTAGTAGCATTGATGTAAATATTGTACATAGTTGTGGAACTAGGATAGGATTGTATTTCAGTTATGATTTGTAATACTTGTGTAACTAATATTGAATTTCAATTCACATCTTTTTATGTATCTGTACTTGATGCACAAGTCAATGAAATATTATTTGGAAAAAATAAATAAATAACTACACAGTAGCAAGTCCATCCAAACATTATTCGAAAACCAAACTCCAAGCAGTTATAGATACCCCTACCCCCACAGTCATCAGTATCATGGACCAGCACTTCCTCACAAATTCTCTAGCCAGCCTGATTGAGATTAGTATCTTGAGACAGTGTAAGAACTGTTGCATGCTATCCAATGATCATCTATTACTCAAACAGCAAAATTCAATAAGAGATGTGCATATATAATATCCTTGGAGGCAAAAATCTCACACAGTAAACTCAGGCACAAAAGTCATCCGCAGTACATCACATATCATACCACTCCAAGGCCATCACAATACAGATAATCCATCATATTGCTGAAGTTCTAAATATTAACTTGCCTAAACTTACCAGGCTGAACAAGAAAAGAGTGAAAGTTTCTTGTCTTATACCAGGACCATCAAATCACACATGCACTCAAGTCCTTCAACAAGTACCAGAACGACTCTGTCATAGTTCATGCCAGTGCTAATGATTTGAGGTACACCTCCCTCAACTATATAGAGAGACATGATGGAACTCTTAGACTATATGTCCAAGGCTGGTATGAGGCTAGCATTGAGCAACACTCTACCTTCTCCATGGATGATGCTGCAATATGAGCAAAAAATAATTGAATTCAATAATTGGCTTAGTTTTTGGTGTCATTCAGAAGAGGTCTGATATTTGTCAGCCTGGGAAGATATGACTGACAGACCACTCTGCTTCACCAGGGATGACATGCATCTGTCCCCTCTAGGGTTTTGATTATTGGCAAAGAAATTGTGCTTTTTTTAGGCAATTCCAAGCCTGATAAACTTACCAACATAATGAAACAAGTAAAGGAAAATATGATGGTGTTACTGATCAGTGCTAGGAGCCTGAACAATAACTCTGTTCCCTACAAGCCCTTCTCACCAAAGAAGACACTGATGTCTGGGAAGTGACTGAGACATGGTGTAAATAGTGAAGAGCACTCCTGCTGTGCAGAGTTATAATGTCTTCCACACGTTTAGACCAGCTACTGCACAAGAGAGGAAAAAAGGGGAAGGTGACTCAGTCTACATCTAGAAAAGACTCACTTAAGGCTGGTAAAGCAGTATGATGCACTAGGGCTTCTTCCTATCCAAATAACCATCAGAAAGGTCCCATACCATATATTATCTAACTATAAAGCTTCCTCTATGACAAAAGAAAGCTACAACACCTATCTAAAGGAACTAGAATACCACTTTCCTAGGTGATCTAAACTATCCAAGGATAGACTTAGAAACCTACCCCATCACTATTGCACAAGCGCAGAGATTACTGGACTTTGTCAATACAAATGTCCTGGAACAATTAGTCAGAGTACCCACTAGGGGGAATAACATCTTGGATCTTACCCTTATTAATATGGAAGTGTCATGCACCATCCCTTGCGTATCATCATCACTTGTTAGTCCTGACCATAAATCAGTCTCTTTCAAAATAAAACTGAAATAAGAGGTCCACTCCACCAAAGGCACCTTTAAAAATTTCTTTAAAACAAACTGCCTACTTCTGAGTGATACATTGGCAAGCTTTAAATCCCCAATAAACCTAGTTAACTCTACTGAATATGTAGAAATACACACCAACAAACTATACCAGCATGTAAACAGCTGCATAGATGCAACTGCACCCCATAGGAATAAGTGAGGGCAAACCCCAGAAAGAAACTCTCGTGGTGGAACCATAATAACAAAAAGCTTTATAACAAAAGAGAAAGAATTTTGACAAAAAAATACAAAGAGTAATTCCCAGAATGTTAGAGCCCTTGTTACTGAAATAAGCATACAACTCAGGAGCTTAATAAAATCCACCAAAGCCAAGTTGGAGACTAAATTAACTACCTAAGCCAAAGAAATTCACAAGATATATTTTTAGTTATATTTGTAAGCTTAAAAGCACAACACAGCAATGCTTTGAGCTGATTGTGAATGATGTCTACACTGAGGATGAAGATATAGTGAATATACTAGCTGGTAAATTCAGCTCTCTGCCCTCTATCTGTCCCTCAAGATATACCTGCAACTGGCCCTCCTCCAGCTATCACACAAGACCAAGTCCTAAAAATGCTACCAAAAATCTAAAAATATTGCATTGCTGTCTCCTGGCAATATTCCTGGATGTATCTTAAATAGCACAAAGCATGATTTTCCCATACCCCTAACAACATTGTTCAAGCTTGCCGCAATGCAGGTTTTGTACCAAGCAAATAAAGAACAGCTACAATCATTCCCCTGCATAAGGGAGGACCTTCCACAGACCAGGTAATTACAGACCCATAAGTCTGACCAGCCTCATATACAAAGCCATGGAAAGACTTGTCATGAAATTAATCACTCAAGACATAGGGACCCTCTACACATTGGACTTGTCTCCATTTGGATTTGTCAAGGGCAGTTCATGCTTACTCACATTGGTGGATTTTTTTGAAAAAGTCACCAAAGCAATGGATGAAGGCAAAATGGTACACATAACATACCTAGACCTGGTCAAAGCGTTTAACACAATTTACCATGTGGGCATAGGGGAAAAGCTAAACAAACTGGGAGTAAACCCCCTAAATCACCTACTGGATTGCCAGCCAAATTACAAATAGGATGTAGATAATCAAAATAGGGGAAGTTACCTCCACAAAAAGACCGGTCACCAATGGAGTCCCCCTGGGTTCTGTGCTGTGAACTCTCTTGTTTGGTGTCTACTTTTCTGAAGTAAAAGCCAACACCAAAGGGCTCTGGCTGACTAGGTTTGCAGATGATTGCAAACTTGGAGCAGTCACTGAATCCCCAAATGACTTAGCTATCTTGCAGGAAAGTTTGTCTCAAATATTTAGCAGTCCAAAATCATGGACTGAAACTAAATGTCAAAACTTGTGTTATTATAAACTTTGGGAAGTCATCTCCCCCAGGGAACTACCACATTGGCAATACACCCTAAGACATGACCCAGTTGTTCAGGATTCGGGAACTTATGTGAGAGTGACCTTACTTTGTTCTAACATGTGTCTATTGTTGTAAGGAAGTCCTTATACAATGCACAGCTTATTAGATCTAGGGATGCCCCCCCCCCTTTATCCCGCCCTCATTAGGCCAACCATTGAATATAATGCTCCCTATGGCATGTATCTGTCCAGTCACATTTAACAGCTGGGATGCCCACAGAAATACCTTACTAAAAGGATACAAAACCTAAACAACATGCTCTATATGGACTGATTCAAATCAGTAATGGTAAAGCTTGATGTGAAGTAACAGTAATTTCTTTAAGAACACAAACAATGTCTAGTATATTCCATTCCCTGGTAGGCTTTTTTACAATTTGAAGCAACTGTTGTTCCTAAACATATGTTGTAAATAATTTCCTTACTGATATTGTTGAATTAATTGTATTTCATTCTGTTTCTGGAAAATTTAAATCCCCAGACACTATTATTCTTTCCTCCTGTGTTTAATGCAGAAAATGTATGAATTCCTCTAGATCATCAGCACTTGACATTGGTGGTCTATACACTCCAACAATTGTTATATGTTCCAGGGTTGTCTTTTTTATCACAGTTACACAATCTACAGTACTGCTGTTATCACTGAGCATGTAATTATCACAGGTCTCATAAAAATCTTTAATACCTATCATAACACCTCCACCTAATTTTTTTGCTAGAATCTCTGTTACAGTAAAAACATTTATACCCTGACAGAGCAGGGTTCCAGCCATTCTTCCTTAACCATGTTTTACAGACAATAACATCAGTCTTGTGGGAATGTAGCAAATTTTCAAATAAAAAAAAAACTTTATCATTAATGCTCCTACCATTAACAACCATCAGAGATGCATCAAATGTTGCTATCTGTGAGCTGTTAAATTTTTAACCTGGCAAAAATTCTGCTTGTCTTTGTGAAATATTGCAAAATATCTGTTAAAAAATTATCTTACCTGATCTTGACAAGTGCACACCATCATGTCTAAACCTATAAGTGCCCAAAAGTTGGCTTGAATGCTGTACTCATTTTCATTTTTATAATGAGACATTTTTTTCATGTAGGTATTCACCCAAAAATATTTTCAGTCACAGTGATCTGGCTCATTTATCTATGTTATTTGTGATAAGTACTTCCTAACAGCTGTACAAACTATGCTATCTAAGAGGACTGTAATTTCCATATTAACAGTCAGAGAGTCCGTGTGGCTGATCTATGAGATCATTTGTACTAACACGAATAAAAACGCATCTATACTTCCTCACATTAAGGTGCACTAAGGCCTTTCTCACATCCTCTGTTTTTGTTCTTGGTAAGCATAACACTCTTCAATGTTCATTATCTTCTCTGCAAATGTAAGAATTAGTTCCTCTGATAACTGAATCTCCAATTACAAGAATATCTTTACTGGCCAGATCTGAATAATCTACAGCTTCTAATTCAGTAGTATCTGCTTTATCAAATGTTACAAGACATGATCCTCTTCACCAATAGTCTTATTAATTTCACTGTTTTCATTGCTTATTATATTTGCAAGGATGCACTTCTTATCAAACTCATTTTAACATCCACAGATTGAGTCATGTTGTCAACTTCTGTCTTTCTTCTCTTTTTTCTTAAAGTAATGTTCTTCAGTCCTCCCATGTACAATTTTTATTTCTTCGTTTCACCTGCCCATTGCCTCTTTTTTCTACCTTCTCTTTTAGAAAAACAATGTCTTTTTCTGTAGACTAAAAGTTTTCTTATAGAAAATGTTGTCATTCCCTGTAACCTGTGCATTACGTAACAAAGCAGAGCCCTTTTAGTATATATTCTCTGTACTTTACAGACATTTATTGGTTTCTTTTTCTTCTTTGTTATTTGTTGTGAATGCTGTCTTTTCTTTCTTTTTTTTTCTTCTATATGCTCTGAATCATCAGATTTCTGCATATTTTTATTCAGAATTTCAAAGTTGTCAGTAGTATTAATGTGCTCAATAGGGGATGAGTGACCTTTACTGACAACAGACAATTCTTTTCCTAAGTGTGTTGTATTTGCTCTTTGTCTAACATTATTTATCTCATCAGTCCAGTCATTAATATACGTAACAACAGTTCTCCAATCCATGCTAATTGCATGAGTGCAATCGTCATCAGTAAGTCCAGATTTAGTACTAATAATAGTACTAATAATGGTAAGGAAATCTTCCAACTTTTGATATGAGGTACTTAGATCACCACTGTTATCAGGTGTGACCTTTAAATATCTATAGCATTTAGTACACTGTACAAGATACTTCTGCTTTTAGCAAATCATTAATGGCATACTCATTTAAGGAATCCATTTTCAGCTGCAAATGAGTAAAGAATTCTAAAAGAAGGGGAATAAAAATCAGTTACCACAGAATTCAAAGAGATTTTAAATCAACTTCTGTGAGAAAAATCACACAAAGATTAGACAAATAAATATTAAATTAAGTAGAATAAAGTCATTGCTCTGACCATACCAGTTCTGAAAGGTACACAAAAGCTGGAATTCTTTAACATTGCGGTCAAATGCACATAGTAGCATCTGCTCACTGTCACTTGTAGTCACACCTCTTTTTAACAGTAAAGATCAGTACATTACAAACCAACAAAGGATTGTTTCAGATAATCTCTGGATTGTCCTGTCTGCAGTCTTTGTGAATTTATAGTTGACTAGGTGCTTTGGGACCCTTGGGATGACTAGAGTTTTCCTGTCTCAAACCTATCCCTTTCTAACAACAAACAGTGAAAATCAGAGGGGAAAAATAACAAAATATAAAAGTAAATATTCTTATC
Organism: Protopterus annectens; assembly: GCF_019279795.1. Lineage (NCBI taxonomy): Eukaryota > Metazoa > Chordata > Ceratodontiformes > Protopteridae > Protopterus > Protopterus annectens. The sequence goes on along the minus strand of NC_056732.1, from coordinate 1,612,220,683 downwards.
TACAAGCTATTTCTTTCTGTAAACAGTGACTATTTGAGGGAAAATGAAATATAAATGAAAGTGAAATTTCTTATCTACAAACTGTCTATTTCTTTCTACAAACAGTGTAAAACAGTGGTAGAAAATACAATGTAAATCAAAATAAATCTTTTCTTACCAGGCAATTGCATAGTCAATTGCACAGTCAATCACAAACCAACACAGGACTGATTAGATAACCATGGCCTGTGTAAGGCCAGTCTATAACCAAATGGGATAGGGTGTTTCAAGCAGAAAAAGGGAAAGTGGCCAGGCTTAAAATGGCCTATAAAGGCAGCTAGCCTACTACTTACCTATGGACCTATGAACATATGTGTATGTTTTAATGGCTTGTTGTATTCAAGATATGATGAGTTTACTGTGATTTTGCTAAAACACTACACAATGTAAATTATGTGTACACACCAACACATTATACTTGAAAATTATGTACAATGATGTGGGACCTTTGCACACATTCTTCCTGAGTGGTATTAATTAGTGTCCTTTCAAATGGTGGACTTGTATGTTTTGTTTTTACATTGCACATTGTACACACATTATAAAATATAGATGGATGGCGCAGTGGTGCAGCAGTAGCATTTTCACCTCACAGCAAGATGTTCTCTGGTTCGACTCTTGGCTGGAGTGCCTTCTGTGTGGAGTCTGCATGTCCTCTCTGCATTCATGTGGGTTTCCTCCAGGTGTTCCAGTTTCAAAGATGCATCTTGAGCATTTCTCCTTGGGCCTCCGCAGAAAATTGGCTTTGTTCCAAGTCAGACTTTCCCAGTAAACAAATGTTAAATAAATAAATAAAAACAAAATAAATATTCACATTGACATTTGTAATCAGACTTCTCCTGTGACTTTTATGGTTAATATGATGTACTAGAGACTGTATAACTAGACAGGTAGGTAGTTCAAATCCAGCAGTGAGTAACTAGTATGAGTGTGTGTGTGTGTGTGTGTGTGTGTGTGTGTGTGTGTGTGTGTGTGTGTGTGTGTGTGTGTGTGTGTGTGTGTGTGTGTGTGTGTGTGTGCGCGTGTGTGTGTGTGTGTGTGTGTGCCTTTAGTGCTAGGCGAAAATGGCTTCACACATAGATCACATGTGTAGACTTCCACTCAGGAGAAACATTTGCAGTAGGAGAGGGCTCACCCATCTTCCCATTTTAACCCAAACAATTGTTGTGCAACACACTGATGATGTCATCATTTCAAATGTGAACTGTGGCACTCTTGCTATCATAATTCTCCTGTTGGGCTTGCTGTTGATCCAATGTACCCAAGATAGTGTACCCTGATAGGTAGGTGGTTCGAATCTAGCAATAAGTAACTAGTATGAGTTATTTCTCTAGTGCTAAGTAGAAATTGTTTCGCACACAGATCCCATGTAGACTTCCACTCAGGAAAAACATTTACACTGGGAGATAGCTCTCCCATCAGTTTAAACCCAAGCAATTATTCTGACACACAAAATAATGTTATCCTTTCAAAGATGCACTATCACACACTTATAATCAGATGTCTCCTGTGGTGTTTGCAGTTGATGCAATGTACTCTAGGTAGTGTAACTAGATAATTAAGTGATTTAAATACAGCAGTTAGTAAATAGTGTGAACTAGTGTGTTTCTCTATTGCTAGGTAGATATAATACCACACACTGATCTGATGTGTAGCTTTACACCAGGGGAGGATTCTCCCACCACCTTCAGTCCCTATTGGAACACACAAATATCTCCTTTGCCAAACAATGGTGATATCATTCTTACAAATGTGTTTTGTCTCACAACTGTAGTCAAGTTTCTGCTGCGACACATTCCGTTCATGCACTGTCCTCCAGCTTGTGTACTTAGGTAGGTAGGTGGTTCAGATCAAGACATTAATCGATAGACTTAATATTAAAGTGTGAGTGAATCTACACATAGGTAGGAATGCCATCACCTCTGATGTGTATAGTTATAATGGGAGAGGGTTCTTCCACTACTTTATTTATTCTCTTTAAAGCCCAAACACCTGCTTTGGTAAACACTGATGAGGCTATTTATTGAAATCTGCTTTATTTTACCCTGGTAATAAGAATGTTCATGTAGCACCAGGGAATGATGCAATGGTCTCTAATTTGTGGATGTAGGTGGGCAAGTGTTTGAATCTGGCATTCTCTAAATAGTGTGTGTGTGTGTGTGTGTGTGTGTGTGTGTGTGTGTGTGTGTGTGTGTGTGTGTGTGTGTGTGTGTGTGTGTGTGTGTGTGTGTGTGTGTGTGTGTGTGTGCACTTCCACAGTCATAAAGGTGACTGGATTATTTGACACATGTTGTCATGTACACCTACACTTGTGCACAATATTTCCATGGATAGAGAACTCACACTACTCTTTCACTCAATTTAAAAGCCACAAAATGCCTTTCAGCAAAATTATGTCATACCTTCAAATATGCTATGTCTCACAGCTGCAATAAGACTTCTCCTGTGGTACATGTAGCTGATAGCATATCCTCTAGCCTGTGTAATTATAGAGATAGATGTTCGAACTCCACAGTGCCTGAGTAGTACGGGTGTGTGTGTATGAGTCTAATGTGAGGGGTGAATAAGTTCTACCACAGTTTGAATGTGTGGATTTACAGTGGGAGAGAGTTCTTCATTACTTTCATTTCCTTTCAGCTGACACTTTTGTTTTGCACCACAATGATGATGTCATGCCTTCAAATATCATAGGCAGCTGTTCAAATCCAGCAAAAGGCAACATAAAGTGACTGTAATGACAGGAAATACTGCCTCATCCAATATCACCACAACCTCTTTACATTCCTTTTAGGCATAACATAGGCCTTTAGGTACATTGATGGTTTCATGCCATTCAAATATGTGTTCTGTGATCCTTATTTTGAGATTTTTCCACTGGCATGTGCAAGTAAAACTGATATCATTAGCATTTTTTACATAGGCATTAGTTCAAATCTGGTAATGTGTATGTGCAAAACTGCATTAATGGATGAGAGCGGCTTACCCAACAAACAGTGATATGGATAATTCACACTTGTGTAAAGAGTAACATGGCTAAATCCTTTTGATCCCAATAAAGAATTTTAGTTGATACATGACCATCCAAAACATTTTTAGTTCATGACTTCATGTGTGTCCTTTCTGACACTTATACATTATACACTCCTGTGACAGGAGTAGTTAATACACAGCTCAGTAGTATGTGAATCATAATAACCAGGGTTTGAATCTTGTACAGTATGTCTATCAGATAACTGTGACAGACATGAGCAGGTTAACCCAAAGAATGGTGATATGGCATAGTAACAGGGCCACATTTTTTGAGGGCTCAGACTCCATGTTAGGGGAGCCACAACCATTCCAAAAACTATACTAATGTGATCCCTTCAAGTGTATTATTCATGAGACATCAGAAATGTTTCTTTTTGTTGCATCAATGGTTGATACACATCTCTATGAGGTCTGACCACAGGTAGGTGTACAAGTCTGACAAAGTATAACTGCTGAGTATGTCCAAAAATGCTTACAAGGATTATTTGCTTCCGCAAAAATCTTCTTCTTTCGGCTTTTCCCATTTAGGGGTCACCACAGTGGATCACCTGTTCCCTCATGATTGGCAGTGGAGTTTACAGTGTCAAGTCACCAGCCCAGTGCCCAACCTTCCACAGAAGGCACAGACACACTCATGCCTAGGTCCAATTTAGAGTATCCAATCCACCTATGGCATGTTTTTGAGAGGAAGCCCAGATGACCACAGGGAGAACATGCAGACTCTGCACAGAAGGCACCCCAGCCAAGGACTGAACTGGAAAACCTTTTGCTGTGAGGTGGCAACACTAACTGCTGCACCACCGTGGTCACCCATCTATTTCCTAAAAAATAGTGGTCTTTATTCTATGATTTAATGGAAACATCTGCCTATGCCTTTTACTGTTTTGTTCACAATACAGGGGTTTAAAGACAATAAGGGCTTTTTCATCAGTTTTTGATATGTGGCATGCTATAAAGTTGTCACAAAGTCTGACTGGACCTGTGTGATGATACTTTTGTGTGGTTTTGTGGTGGGTACTTGATGTTCTTGCATTCATTGCTGTACTTCCTTATGAGCATGCTTAGAATAATGATGTATTAGTTGCTTGTTGTTTAGCACATAGACTATTAAGTAATTAATATTTTCAGTCAGTACTGTCATTTGTTCTTATTTGTCAACATTTAATGGGATTAATTTCTGACATGTTGGCTCTGCCAATGTACAAACGATGGACAAAGTGACCTATGTGTGGAGGATAACAACAATTGTTACAGGCTAATGTACAGTTGTATGTGAAATGTCAATTTTCAGCAATTCACTTGATAATAAAACTTAATATTTCACCTGCATGTGCTTTATGTTATTGTGCAGTCATACAAGTATTACTTATGTGTTCAACAAGGCTCACTACAGGGCAAAATATGATGCACAATATGGTACTATATTGCATTCAGAGGTGTTGTTTGACAGACTTTGGTATTTTAATGTGTATTGTGTTGCAGTTGCAGCATGAAGGATGCATGTAATATGATGGATTACATTCACATAAATGCATTTTACCAAAATTCTTTTTAAATGACAAGTGATGCATTTGCTCTGTACATAGTGTCCTTATACAATACACTTTTGGCATGTAAGTTTGTTGAAGTTAAATCTTCTGTGAGCTACCTATCCATTTGTGGTCTTTGTATCATGCATTCATACTTACATACATGCATACATCATATGCATGGGATATGATATTCCTATACAAACAAACCAGTTTTCAATTGAGTGACTATTCATGAGTTTTGCCTTAATTTATGTGTATGTTAGTATATGTGACATGATCATGGTCCTCGTTTTGCAACTACATACATCTGACATTTCTCATAGCTGCACAGCTATAAGCATGGATAGCATCATACTATTCTGTAGATATGCTGGTCAAACAATCCTTTCTGTATATGTATCTGATCCTTCTGAGTTGCAGTACTTAAATGCATGTCATGTATGATCAATCACACATTCTAACTTTCACAGTATGCAGCTTACTGACACAAATGACTGTTTCCTGACTTATGAAAAGTCTTCAAACCAATTTACAGGTATGCATGATTCTTCACAGCATGTCCACATGTGTGTACATTGCTATTACAACTTAATTATTGTTTTCTTCATATGTATAGGGTAAGGAAAGTCATATGTATGTCAATTTTTCTTGTTGCTTACTTTCACAGTACACTTGTTAATGACAGTGCAGTTCCATAAATCATCATGTACTACCTGCAGTATATGCAATGTCCACAATGTATCTGCATTCCTTGCCAGCTGTTATCTCACCTCTCTGCTTTAACGATTATTTTATTTGTATGACATTTCTCACTTTGTTATATTGCAGCTGTGTCCCTCTCACCTCTTTTTGTCAATATTTCCTTTTTTTAATGTAGTTGTGTCCCTGAGTGGGCAGGATTACGTCTATACTGATCAAAAATTATAAGTACCGGTATTTGTACAATAAACTATTGATATGTAAGCAAACTTTTCTATTTAAGCTCATCTTGTCTCTTAATTTGTTATTTAGATTGCCCTTTCCTTGTAATGTGCTGTCCGCATATGTTCACTTACTGAAGTTAACCTCTTTATGCCATGTGCTCGAACCTATCTGCACATCATTGTGGCCTCTGGCGGGTGTTCTGGTCACAAAGAGGTGCTGCCCGATGTGTAGGATTGTTTACCAGTATGCATATTCGATAAGCACTGCTGCTTGTTGAGCAACCACAGCTGACACGTGTCGACATACCACAACGTGTACTCATATGTTAATATCCCAGGAAAGTACAGGCCATTGTGGGAGAACAACCATATTTATTTGAAACCCATCAATTCATGAATAATGAAAATGCTGGAAGTGAACCAAAAAGGTGTCGCAGTTTTAATGGAATTACTTATTAAAAGCAAAAAATATACTATATTTCAGAGCTTTGATACACTGTGCTTCTTCAGATACATCAAATAGTACATCATACACTAACATTTAAATAACAGACACATGACATAAGCTGACTAATGAAATAACTAACAACTTAAGTGCATTTATTCATAAAACTACTGTACATGACAACAACATTGCTTAAAATATATTTCCATTCAAGTTACATACAATATGTTATACAGGGTTGGGAGGGTAGCCTAATGGTTAAGGTATTTACCTTTCAAACACAAGGTGCAGGGTTTGAGTCTCACACGGGATAATTGGATATGCTTACAATGGCTCGCAAGGGCAGTTAACCTAGTACATACCTATATATATAAAAAAATATATAAATATGATAAAAAATTGAACAAATAAATCATAAGAAAGACTCAGCCTTGCCAAAGTCTTTACTGTGTAATACATTAAATTAAAACTCATGTAATGGAAGCCAATGGGTGTTCAGAAGCCATGTGGCTGACTGACTGGTATGTCCTCAAAGAGTCATTTACATATATCCCACTGGTCTCCAATACAGGAGGTTTAGTTATTACACAGTGAAGGCATTAATTTGGCTTAGTCTTTCTTGCAATTTTTACTATGTATATATAAAAATGTGCATTAACATCAGTGGCAGGTATACACCTTAACCATTATGCCAACCAGCAATGCAGAATGAATTCTGTCTGATAGATGTAATTTTTCTCTGTATATTTGAAGACAGCATCATATATTCAAAGTCTCTTAAAATTTGTTTTGCTTCTGTTCAGCAAACCGTAAATTATTTTATTTTTAAGAAAGTTAACATGTCTGTCTGATGTTTAGCTCACATTTTATGTTGCACTGTTAATCTATTATACAGCTTTGCAAATGTTCACTTTCTACCCTATTTGCTGAATGGAGCATGAGTCATTTTCATTAGCTGCTGTTGCAGGCATATCTAATATGTTCAGCTTAAAAGAAAACTCAAGACTTTTCATAGGAGACAATATGAAATGGTCCTGCCCTCTCATAAATACTGGAGTAACAGCAAAGGAGATCTCTCTATTCTTTGCAGATGTAGAACTGTACAGTTTATTAACTAAAGAATGTAGCTTAGCAAATGGTATTAATACACAAATATAGGAGAATCATGTTTAAATTTCATTCTCTCTGTTCAATTGTTTAAATTACCCAGAAAAGAAATGAAATACTTCCTCTGTGCTTTACTTTTACCTTAAAATTTGAAGTTCTACTGTGAGCATCTATAAACAGGTTAATGTCATTCTTTAAAATTAAATCACACTCCTGGAAACTGAAGAGAATAATTCTACTAAGTGCCTAATAAAAATTACTGAGGCACCTAAAGAAGCAATGCCAGTGCCAAGGTAATCGTAATGGTTTTCGCTATGACTTTTGCAAAAATGCATGGCAGATCTGGGCATCTGCCAGTATGCCATTAATTTTAAACAGTACTGCTCTAGTATGCCATTAATTTTAAACAGTACTGCTATGATGAGCAGTATAAGCATTTCTCATGGGAAGATGAAACTGGTGCTGAATCTAATTTATGGTATTCAAACACTGAAGTATGTACTTCCTTTAAAAGTACAACATTATGGTGGCATTCACTCATCTTCCTAAGGACTTTGAAGCTTATGCCTATGCTTTCAAAAAAACTTCATATAGCACTGTACATATATATTAATTGTGGTGCTGAAAATTAACTCCCTGTTGACCTCATTATTAAAGTAATTGCAATTAAAATAGTATTTAGCTTTCTTTTTATATGTAAAATGCAGGAAGTACTCAGCTCAACCCACTTAATATTGTATGTTTACAGATTTGGTGAAGGAGGTCATTGAGAAGCTTGATATATACATATATACAAATGTTTCAAGCACAAGCACTAATGCCCTTCTAGCTTGCCAATATGCCAAAACACTTGTCCCCATAATAAATGTCCAGGCTGTTCTTAAAAACATCTAAACTAGTACTTGCTTTAATGTAATTTGGTAGTCTGTTCCATGCAGCAGCTGCTCATTCAGATAACCAATTAGTACACTTCTCATTCCTATAGAATCTTCTACATAGGTTACCTGACGATTCTCTAGTACTTTTTGATAACCCCAAACATTCCCAGAGGTAGTTGTCCCTAAATGCCCTATATACCTGAATAAGATCCCCTCTTAGATATCTGTAAGAGACACTGTACAAGTTCAGATATTTTAGTCTTTCATAATAACTTAGATTTTCACATCCATGGATGCCCTTAGTTTATTTCTGCTGTACTCTTTCCAGTTTATTCATGCTTGTTTTCCTATAGGGTTCCCATATTGTTATTCCATACTCAACTTTGGGTCTAATGTAACTAACAAACAATGACTTCATTATGTTTGATTTCTTAGACTTTATAAATCTTTTTATACAACCTGTAATTCTATAACTGTTATTAGCCAATTGGTTGATATGATTAGAAAAACTCATAGCTGAATATGCTCATATACCCAGGTCCTTAAATGAGTCTACAGTTTCAATCATTGTGTGCTGTATTAAATATTCACCTTTCAGTTTATGTCTCCCAACTCTCATATGCTTAGTGTTTGCTGTATTTATCAACATATTATTCTCCTGTGCCCTGTCGCCTCACAATAAGACGCTGTCTGGTTCAATTCTCAGTTAGAGCATCTTCTGCGTGGAGACATGCGTGAATGGGCGTACCTTCGTTGAAGGTTGTGCGTCAGGGCTGGTAACTTGGCATGTAAAAATCAACTACCAATCATTAGCGGACCGGAGTTCCGCTGTGGCAACCCCTAACCGGGAAAAGCCGAAAGACACAACAACATTCTCCTGTTACCAAATGGTCAATTTAGTCAAATTATTTTGCAGACATGCCTTACCTGTAACACTTGTAATCAGTTTACCCAATTTCAGGTCATCAGCATATAGACTGTAGAACACCTCAGATGAAAAAGTAGGGTCTGAAAGATACAATCTAAACAAGTAAGGGCCTAGTACAGAGCCCTGTGGGACACCTTGACTGTAACCAAGGATTTCACCTGTCCAGTTGGTGTGTGATATTTGGGATGTCCTATTTGTAAGCCATGCAGCTATCCATCTTATCAACAGTGCATCAATACCTAGTTGTACTAATTTATTGATCAATGTTTTGCGCATGACCCTGTCAAATGTTGAAGTTAAATCTATAGAAATGACATTACAGCACAATTTTGCATTCATAGCTATTATTATATTGTTATAGAACATCATGTTACAGGTGGTAATAGATCTATTTTCAACATATGCATGCCGATATATGGTTTTAAGTCCCAACCTATCCAGTTCTGACACTAACTTCTCCAGTATTACCTTCTCCATTATTTTTCCACAACATGAAAGTAGACTTAAGGGTCTATATGATTCTGGGTTTGTCCTACTCCCCTTTCAATTAAAGACAGGTTTAATAAGTGCATGTCTCCAATCTTGAGGAATCTCCCCATATTTGTATGACCTAGTGAATAATAGATGTAATGGCAGTGTAAGTTCTTGCTTAAGTCTTCTCAGGTCATTGTTATTTAATCCGTCTCCTCCCTCTGCTTTGTTCGGATCCAGTTTGCATAGTTCTTTTTCAATATAATCTAATTTGATTCCAGTATCTTTGGTTACCTGGATGTCACTAGGACAACTTACCACCCCTTTTGTGGAGCCAAATTGTTTTGCATAAGATTTTGTAAATATATCTATAATCTGTTGTGTCTGAGAATAAATTTTAGAATCTGCACACAGTTTATCAATTTGTGTAGCTTTACTCCTTCCACATCTTATGTATCTATAAAAATGTTTGCTATTATACTCAATATCTTTATATAAATTTTCTTCAAATTTTTCTTGATCTTGTCTAACACTATGCTTAATCTGTTTGTCCAGCTCATTTATTAAACTTTTCAAAGTTGTAGTACGCCCTGTCTTCCATTTCTTATATTTTTTGTCTCTCACCTTAATCAGGTATCATCTTCTTATGGAAATATACCCCCCCTGATGTTGCATGCCTAGATCCTGATGTTAAACTTTTTTTTTTACTTTTTGCACTCAAACAATTTCTCTTTCAAAACTTTCCAAATTCCATCTGCAGTTTTTCCACTGAACACCTCACTCCAGTTAGTTTTATAAATAACTGTTTTGCTTCCCTATAATCTGTAATTAACCTGTGTGTTGGCTTAGATTTCAGTTTGGCAGAATTATCTAGCAACAAATTAACCTTTATGACCCTATGATCACTGCACATCAATAGTGGTAAAACTTGACTTAAAGTTACAGTAATTTCTTTGAGAACACAAACAATATATAGTATATTCCTTCCCCTGGTAGGTTTTTTACAATCTGAAGCATTTGTTGTTCCTGAATATACTCTGTGAATAATTTCTTTACTAACATTGTTGAATCAATATTATTCCAGTCTGTTTCTGGTAAATTTAAGTCGCCAGCTAATATTATTCTTCCCTCCTGTGTTTCATGTAAGAAATGTATGAATTCCTCTAGGTCATCTGCACTTGACATTGGTGGTCTGTACACTCCAACAATTGTTATATGTTCCAGGGTTGTCTTTATTGTCACAGTTACACAATCTATAGTATTGGCGTTATCATTGAACATGTAATAATCAGAAGTCTCATAGCTATCTTTAATCCCTATCATAACACCTCCACCTGATTTTTTGTTAGAATGTCTGTTACAGTAAAAACATTTATACCCTGACAGAACTGGTTTCCAGTCAATGTTCTTTAACCATGTTTCACAAACTATAACAACATCAATGTTGTGGGAACGTAGCAAATTTTCTAATAAAAAAACTTTATTATTAATGCTTCTAGTATTAACAACCATCAGAGATGCATCAAATGTTGCTATCTGTGAACTGTTACATTTTTGACCTGGTAAAAATCCTGGGTAGTGTTTGTCAAATATTGCAAAAATATCTGCTGCAAAAATTCTCTTCCCTGATCTAGACACCATCCTGTCTGAACACGTGTGCCCAAAAAAGGCTTGGATGCTCTACACATTTTCATTTTTTAAAACAGGACATTTTTTCCATGTAGGTGTTTATCCAAAAAATATTTTCTTTCACAGTGACCTGACTATCCTTTCTATATGTGATTTGTGAAAAATATGTCCTAACACCAGAACAAGCTATACTATCTAGGAGGGCTGTCAGTTCCCGACTAACAGTCAGAGAATCTTTGTTGGTGACATCATTTGTACCAACATGAATAAAAACAGAGCCATACTTCCTTACATTAAGGCATTCCAAGGCTTGTTTCACATCTTCTATTTTTGCTCCTGGCAAGCATAACACTACTCGATATTCATTATCATCTCTGCAAATATAAGTATCAGTTCCTCTTAATAACCAAATCTCCAATTACAAGAATATCTTTGCTGACCATCCCTGAAGAATCTTCAGCCTCTAATACAGTAATTTCTGCTCTATCAGTTGTTACAAAGGATAGATCTTCATCACTATTAGTCTTATTAATTCCACTGTTTTCATTGTGTATTAAATTCTCATCCAGCTGGTGTTATAAATCCACAGCTTGAGCTATATAGTCAACTTCTGTCTTTCTCTTCTTTTTTCTCACAGTAATGTTCTTCAATCCTTATACGTTCAGTTTTGATTTCTTCCTTTTCACCTGTCCCTTGCCTCTTTTTTTCTACCTTTTCCATTGGAAAGGTGATGCCTTTTTCTGTAGACTGAGGGTTTTCTGATAGACAGATATCTTCATTCCCTATCACCAGTGTGTTACATAAAGCAGAATCCTGTTTACTACGTATTCTCTTTCCTTTACAGTCATTAGTCAGTTTCTTTTTCTTCCTTGTTATTTGTTGAGAACTTCTTCCTTTCTTTCCTTTTTGTTTCCTTCTAAACAAACCAGATCCTCAGATTGCTGAGTACTTGCATCCACAATTCCATAGTTCTCAGGGGCCTCATCATGTTTCATAGGAGTCTAATGTTCTTTGCAGAAAATAGATGCATCATTTCCTAAATCTGTTTTATTTGTTCTATGCCTAACATTATTTAGTTCACCAGTCCCATCATTAATATATGATACAACAGTTCTCCAAGCCATGTCCATTGCACAAGTGCAATCATCATCATTAAGTCAAGATTTGCTTCTAACAATGGTAAGCAAATCATCCAACTTTTGACATGAGGAACAAAGATCACCAGTGTTATCAGCTGTTACCTTTAAATATGCATAGCATTTATTACACTGTACAAGATACTTGTGCATTAGCAAATCGTTAATTGCATACTCATTTAAGAAATCCATATTCAGCTTTCATAAGTTCATAGGTAGGTATTTATGCTATTGGCCCTAGGGCCTATATAAGCCTAGCCAAAGGTACCCTGGCTTTCGCCATCCAAAAAAATTATTTTCCTGTGCCACTGTCGAGCAGAGCCACAGAAGTCATCCCCGGGGTGAATTTCCTATCTCCCATCCAATCATCAAGATTTTTCTTGAACAGTGTTAATGAGGAGCTTTGTTTGATATAGATAGGTAGTTTGTTCCAGAGTATGGGAAGTCTCTGAGACAGGAATCTATCCCTCCAGCATGTTCTGTTTATTGTGGTGACGAGGTTTAGGTAGGAATTTGGATTTCTTTAAGTGGAGCATGTCTAAAGGCTCTGGGTTTGACATAGCTTTGTGTGTTAGACAGAGATCGCCTCTGTGTAGGCGATATGCAACGGAGTAAAGCTGCAGTTTTTAGAGACGATCTGCATAGGGCATCTCTTTGAGGTCGGTAATCCTCTTTGTGAGGTATTTCTGTGGCCTTTCCAGTTGTTGTAGATGTCTTGTGAGGTACATACCAAAAGGGGCATTGTACTCTATAATGGGTCTAATGAGTGATGAGTAGAGGGGAACAATGACCTCTTTTTTCCTGGATGAGAAACATTTTGTGATGAGGTGTGCCACATAGAAGGATTTCCTGACTACTGTGGCGATGTGATTATCAAAGGAGAGACTACTGTCCACCTGTGTCCCAAGGTCTCTTATCACACTTTTGATGTTAAGTAGACTACACCTATGTGGTAGTTCATGGGTACTGAGTTTTTACCAAAAGGAATGACAATGCACTTTTTGGCATTGAGCTTGAGGCCATGGCTTTGACACCAGGCATCTGTCTCAGCAAGGCCCTTTTGTAGGATGTCCACATCTTTTGGAGTTTTGATTATGGCTCCTAGTTTGCAGTCATCTGTGAACTTCGTCAGCCAAAGACCTTCTGTGTTGGCCTGTACTTCAGAGAAGTAGATACCAAACAGGAGAGGACCCAGGACTGAACCCTGTGGTACTCCACTTGTCACTGGTCTGAAACTGGATTTGGAGTCTGCTACTTTCACAGTGTGGGTTCTGTCAGTGAGCCAGTTGGCAACCCATCTTGTGACCTAGGGATTTATACCTAGTTTAGTGAGTTTATCTATAATTCCAGAGTGGGGGATGGTGTCAAAAGCCTTGGCGAGATCTAGATAGGCTGTGTGAACCACCTTACCCTCATCTACGACTTTGGTGACTGCTTCAAAGAAGTCTATCAGGTTTAGGAGACATGATCTGCCTTTTACAAACCTAAACTGGGTGGGGTCCTGAGTTTGGAGATTACCAATGTCATTGTTTATAAGTTCCATGATGATACGCTCCATAGCCTTGCAGACCAGGCTCATTAGGCTAATGGGACAGTAGTTTCTGGGGTCTGTGGTGGCTCCCCCTTTGTGGAGTGGGATAACTGTCGCTGTGCACCATTCAGTGGGCACATAGCCTGAGCTGAGGCTATGATTGAACATGGTACTTAGGTGGGGTGCCAGTTTGTTCTGTAGTTCATGTAGAACACAGCCTGGGATGTCGTCAGGTCCCATGGATGCTGTGCTCTTGGCTTTGGATAGTGTGTTTTTTACCTGTGCAGCCATGATTACAGGAACTTTGCATTCTTCTGGTATAGAGATGGGCCCTTTAGGGGATGACAGAGGGGTAAAGTTAGCACTGAACCTATCTGCCAGGATGTTGGCAAAATCCGTTGGTTCTGTATATTTAGTGCCATTGTGCTGTAACTCAGAGCAGATCTGAGTATTGCCATTGAGATTCTTGACATAGCTATAGAATGCTTTGTGGTTGTCTTTAGAGTCAGTGGCGATTTTGTTTTCATAACTAGCTTTGGAGGATTTTATGAGGGATCTCAGCTTTTTACTGAAGCTGACCAGGGAGTTTCTCCAATCATGGGATTTTACTCTTTTTTGCAACAGTTTCTTTCTTCTGTTGTAGAGTTTGTTTATGGCAGGGGACCACCAGATTGGCTTCCTTTTTTTGGAGGATAGCATCTTGGTTCTGTTAGGGAATGCATGATCCATGCACTCATGTAAGTGCTTATAAAGTGCATTTGTGTAGGATTCAGCAGGCATACCTCTATTGTCCGTCAGCATGGGTATCATGAAGTTTGCCACTTCTGTCTTAAGAAGCATGAAGTTAGCTTTGTTGAAAATTTTTACTGTGGTTTCCCAGATGGGGGTGGGGGAGGGATGTGGATGTCTAGGGTGATTAGCTTGTGGTCGGATCTGACCAACGAGGAATTGACCTCTGGAGTGGAGCACCGGTTGCCCATGTTAGTAATAACCAGACCTAGGATATTGCTGCCCCTGTTGGGGGTGTGGATAAGTTGATCCATGGCATTGGAATTTATGAATTCCAGAAAACATTGAGCACAAGAGTTGGTACATGAGTAGTTTTCCCAGTTAATGGTAGGGTAGTTGAAATCACCCATTATTAGGGTGTTAGGTTGTACCCTAATATTTTCCAGTGTGTTAAGAAATGAGGGGAAACTCCAGCTCTACTCAGTGGCATACCACCTGTTCAGGGGCAATCTGTGCCTGATGTATAAAGCCATGTCCAACCCAGAATTAATGGACATGCTGCACCTTAGAAAATCCAAATCCCATCGAGCTACGCGCTCGAGAGACTTGAACCTCAGCACTGAAATAAATAGGACATGCTGGAGGGACAGATTCATAACCCAGAGGCTCCCTTCACTATGGAATAAAATCCCAGTCCAGGTTAGGCAGAGTCCCTCATTGACTCTCTTCAAGAGGAATCTTGATGAGTGGATGGGAGATCATAGGTTTAACCCGGGCATCACTTCTGTGTCACTGTTAGACAGAGGCACAGTATACTAACCTCGAAAAAGGGCATAGCAAAATTAATTTAAAATGGGTGACAAAAGCCAAACACATTCTGGCTAGGCTTATAAATGCCCTAGAGCAGATAGCCTAGTATGAACCTATGAACCTATGAATCTATAAGGAGTGGGAATCCTGGGGCATGGTGGAGGATCTGTAGCAAGCTACAGTTTGGATTGCGGTCTTGCCCATAGTTAGTTGCACTTGGATAATCTCGGATGCATTATGCTGGGCAACTAGCCTGGAGGTGTGGATATCCTTAATGAATATGAACACGCCTCCGCCTTTAGTGTTTTGGTCCAGGTTATGTGGCCGAAAGGTGTGGTATGAATTATAGCCTGGTAATGCAGGGGTACTGTCTGGAGCCTTGAACCAGGTCTCTGTCACTGCACAGATGTTGATGCTCTCCATTTTAAGGAGTGCCTCGAGAGTGCATTTTGAGGTTTAGACTTCTAGCATTGAGTAGCATTACCTTCAGATTTTGCATACTTGTACCTCTTACAGTGGTGGTTTTGTCCTTTGAGCCTTGCCTAAAAAAGGCACTATAGGGGTGGCAAGAGCCTTAGCCAGTATTCAGAATCCCAGGGGTGACAGGTGCAGGCCATCTCTGGCAAAGCATCGTGGCTTGTTGATCATGTCATCCCAGGCAGACAGATACCGGATCCCCTTAGAATGACACCAGAAGCTTAGCCAATTGTTGAAGTCAATCATTGTGTCCTTGTACTGTGGTATCATTCTGGGTGATGGCAGGATGCTACTCAGGGCTAGGGTCATACCTGCCTGGGCTACAAGATCAGACAGCTCCTCCATGTCCCTTTTCATGTAGTCCAAGGAGGTACATCTCAGGTCATTCACACCAACATGGACAATGACAGAGTCATATTTGTACTTGTTGTGGAGTGACCTGAGCGCATGCATTATGTGGCGGATCCTGGCACCTGACAGGCAGCTGACAGTAACTTTCTCCTTGTTTAGCCTGGTGAGTGGAACATTAGTGTGCCTGACTATAGAGTCACCTATGACTAGAGTGGTGGGTACGTTGTTATGCCTTATGGGCTGCGGTTAAGTGGTACACTGAGTTTGTAGACTATGTGTCATTTGGGTTGTGTTGGGGGGGTTGCTTGTGTTTCTGCTTTGGAGGTCCCTGTTGCTTGGGCAGGTTTTTACTGAGAGCCTCCGCGAATGTAGGTGTGTGTTTTGTGTTTCTATGTGTGTGTTTTGGTGGTATAGGTTTTGAGGGACTATGTGCTGAGTGTGGTGTGGTGCAAGTGTTTAATTGAATAAAATATTGCAAAAGAAACAAATTACACAAAGTCAGTAGCAAAGAATTCAAAGGAACGTAAATTAACTTTTATGACAAAAATTATACCAGCAATATCCAAATAAATAATAAAATACAATAAAGTTGTTCTAACCATACAAGTTCTACCAGCCAGACAGAAGTTGTAATTTCTTTATGTTGCATGCTCACTATAGCTCGCAGTAACACCTCCTTTTAACTTTAAAAATAAATAAAACTTCTCTTACCAGTCAACTCCACAACAAATCACAAACCAAGACAGGATTGTTTTGATATGCTGATGTCCAGGATCCCATGTTGAAACTTGTAAGTGACCATATAGTGCTTCAGTTCCTTCCTGTATGTATGGATTGAAACTTTGAGGACCAAATTCAATAAAGTCTACACTAAGTGTACACGATATGTAATCAAGAACATTCTTACCACATTTTTGTGTACATATAGTAAAAAGCACAAGCACACTCCACAGAGCACACAAAACGATATGAGTCAGGAACCAGTGTAGTTTATTGAACACTTAAAACCATAAATGCTAGCACTATATAAAGTGCTTTTTCCTCTATCAAAGTGTAGACTTCTTCAGATGAATGACAAAATAGAAACACACGTTCATTTATATATGCTCATTAAAAGACCAGTAGCCAATAAAATTAAATGTCCAATGATTCAATTCAGTCGCAAAAAAGTCTTAAATAATCCAGTGAAAAAGTAGAAATCCAACAAATCACTATATGATAAAAATATTAAATAAACATAATGTAATAAATACATACAAAATGTGACAACATAAAAATACCTAGTGAAGTGGTTATGGTTTTAACTGTTCAATAAACTACAGTGGTTCCTGACTCATGTTGTGTGCTCCATGGGGTGCACTTGTGCTTTTTACTGTCTTCTTGGTGATTTTGGTACACTGTCTCCTTTGGTTTTTCAGTTATGTGTACATATAGTCAACACTTTGTGGTAACCTTTATGAATCCCTGTCAGTATTTAAAGCTGCAAGAATATCATTAGGAAAACTAAAATTAGGAGAAAGAAAGTGTGAGTTATGTCTGTGTTGTCTGTTCACTCAGAACAGTGTACACTTGTACATTTAGTACAGGTGTTACTGAATCCCAGGGTGAGTTTAATTGAGAAGGGGTGTTTATTTCCCATATTAATTTGTAGTGAGGTAGAGTTTTGTCTTACAATGACATCACTGTAGGGGTATTCTAAACAAAGCGGGGTTCAAAGAGTAAAGCGTCCTTTTATGTTCTGGAAATTATGCACAGGTCCTCTCAAAGACACTAATGAAATACTAGAAGAGGAGAGCTGTTTAGTTTTTGATTACAACACAAGACCTGGAGTCCTTCAATTCTTGCTGTGAATAATTTTTGTACTTTTCCATACTGCACTAGATAGTATTGATATGATACAAAACAGGGTTTAATATTCTGTGATGTGTTTAATTCTAGATGTATACAAGGAGAAATTACCCCTCTGGTGAAGCTGACAACCTCATGGAAGATCTGGTGGGGAAGTCCATATGTTTTGCATATGGCAGCAGCTATATGAGTATTGAATGAAAGGTCATTATCCAAAAAGATACCAAGAGCTTTTACTATTTTGTCAGCCTGTAGCTGTTGCCCATTAATAGTATAAATACTTGCTATTTTTTTGACAAATTGCAGAATGGTATGTTTTTTGACATTGAAGGCAGGATCATTACTACTGTAACATATTCATCTTGGGAGACGCTGTGACAACAGTGCACTAGCCCAGCAATCAAGGGCCCTCAATCCTCACCACTAACACCAGTGAGGGGCATCCATACTGGGAAAGGATAATAAATACACACACAGTAAAGTACACTTTCCTTTAAGAGCACACAGAGATCATAGTCAGTCTGGGACTGGTTGCTGCCTTTCTCTCCAAGTCCCCAGTAAGACTCCCCACTGGCACAGCTATAGGGTCCATACCTCAGCCTAGTGTGCAAGCTAAAACCTCCAGTACCCTCTTTGTCCAACCAGTGCTTCATGTCCCTGCCCAAGTAGCTGACACACACACACACACTTTGAGATAAGAGTTTGTACAACCACACAGACACTCCCGGGAAAGGCTGGCACAGGTTCTCCAGCTGTGCCCCTTTTACCCAGACTATATGGTAGAAGTCACTATCACCATCCAGCTAATATTTATCAGTTACTCAAAGGCCCTTATTAAGGGTGTCCAATCATTACTGTGCAATATCATTATCCAAATGGTAAGTGCAACCAAACAGTCAAGACTTATTTGGAGTGACTTGCCACACTATCACTATATAGCTGCAATGTACTCTTAGAGCTTAAATTATCTCTACACCAAAACAGCCATAGTTGAAAGGTTTAAAATATTTAATAATAAATAACAAAAACACAAGACAATACTTCTTACTACACAGTGCTAGTCAAGAGTTCAGAGATCACGGAGAAATACTTAAAATAATACAGTAGCAAAAGTTCTGACATCACAGAAAAACAAACTAGTCTAATATTTCTATTTCCGAGCTATATCTAAGAGAAAACACAGTTCTAAAATAGCTTACATATAGAGCAAGACAGTGGTGGTGAGTTGGATGTTCTCAAGATAAATGCTCTGAGCTCTCTGATTCTCTCTCTTTAAATTGATAACACAGAGCTGCTTCACATGACATTATTCTTCACACTTCTCTGGTGTTCCCAGGTTAACAGAAACTACATTTACAGTCTTTACACCTGGTCAGAAACCAGAGCAATAAAGGACATTTATACATGCAAATTCTAGCCATTAACTCTGGCCTCAAAACAATAGGCAGAATTCCTTCATCTAGACATATCGGAGCTGACTTTAAAGATCAAAGAATTCTACA
Source organism: Protopterus annectens (assembly GCF_019279795.1). NCBI lineage: Eukaryota > Metazoa > Chordata > Ceratodontiformes > Protopteridae > Protopterus > Protopterus annectens. Next base: position 1,612,201,317 of record NC_056732.1, on the reverse strand, counting down.
ATGCTTGACTTTCTTACAGCAGAGTGCACTGTTGTTACATTTTTGCAGTTCAATATCCAATGCAGTCGTTTCACATTTACAAGAACAAGCCTGTGGCTTACATTAATATTTACAAATGACAGAATTATCTACAAAATTCTATATGGCTAGGCTGGCAGCCTTCACCTATCTCCAGAGACACCACTGATGACAAGGGATGGTAAGTACAGTAGACCTGCTCTCCTAAACAACTGTGCCCACTTGTGGTCCCAGTGTTTAATGCTTCCATTTGTTTTAGATCCCTGAGTGTATATATAACTATTTTATGGGGTATATTGTCAAACACTTCATCCAAACTGAGTTGGGTTGCATGGACAGATAAACCTCATCTTTGGGGGCACTTAAACTCTAAAATAAATTTACACGATTAAGTATACAAGATCTACCTTTGACAAAACAGTACTGGGTTGAATAATGGGGAAGGAGTTTCCCATGCCTACCAGAAGGAGTTCCATGATGTTTCTCTACTAGTCCTTACACAATAAGTTTGTGAGGCTGACTAGTCTGTAATTATTGGGGTTTTGTGAACTGGGACTGTGATAACTGCTCCCTGATATCACTACATTCCAGTAAAATAAAAGTATTAGTACCACACCTACATGCATACCTCTCAGCTGTACAGCTTTTCACACAATGTCCAGATTCAATGTTCTAATACCTCCCACAAGACATTCAAGAGGAGTACATAGTCACATACCTTCTCTAGGTCCAGTGAACACAGGTAGACCACATTGTCAGATATCCAACCTGCTCCCCCCACAATATCTGTGCAGAAACACAAATAGTTAATTCATACTTTCATGACAAGGATGGAATTTGCACTGCTCCTCCTGAAATGGAGGTTCAGTTATCAGACCAGTTCCATCAACATTTCTGAATGAATATAATCTACTCTTGCTGCCTTGCTATAGCAATCCTGTTTAATTATAACACTGGCCTCATTAATGGAAACAGAGACAATTCTGCCAGTTACTCCTGGCACTCCTTACTAAAAGTAAAACAGTTCCAACAGATTTATGAGTTCCTCAAAGTATTCATTCTGCCTCCTGATGGTATCCTCACTGGAAAGTAGTATTTCTCCACGCTTGCTAAAAACAGAGAGCACAATATCCCGTAATCAAGTGTCAAGCTCCCCATGAGTTATTGGATGGTTTACTAGTATCTCTTTGAGGCCATCTGAAAGTCACCCTCTCATAAATGGGTCTTCACTTCAGTGACTGCCACAGATACTGTCTTTGTGGCCTGTCTATATCTGTTGGAGAACCAAACTGAGTGGAAATCTATTGTCCTTACCTTGATCCTTTCTTTCATTGATGGTGTCTATAAGTGGGGCTTGGGTTTGTCACTGGGACAAGGATGAATTACGTTCTGGGCTCCTTCCACTGTCTCAGCTATTGAGGTCTTGAACATAGTCCATTTGGAGTCAACAACCCCAATTTGCCATGGTGTATGAGAAAGACTCTTCTGGAGCTGTGCACTGAACTCATTCATCACTGAAGCTGACCATTCACCTCGCCGAGATCACCACCCCACCATACAATGATCAGTTGTCAGGTCAGCACCACTCTTTATCCAAGCATTCAGAAAAATAAGGCCTGCTGTCTGATTGCACGACTAAGTCAGTCATTGAACTTTGGCCCAAGTGGTTCTGGTGTTAATCACGCTTATTAACAGCCTTGTGTTCAAATATGGAGTTGTTGCAGAAAGTTTATGCCTAGCAGAGCAGCCCAATAACAATTCATGAATGAGTTCAAATCAGGTCAGCCACGCTTCTCCACAATTTCTGTCTATCTCCATTATTACACACATGAGTGCTGAAGTCCCTCAGCAGATCTGTGCAGTGGGAAGGTGGCACCCATCAAGCATGGATCTCACATTCTTTAGGAATGTCAATATATCTGTTACATGCATATGCACAAATTGCAGAATTTTCCTTTCCGCAGCTTTCAGTGACAGTGAGGTGATCCTTTTGTCTACTGACACAAAACTTAAATGTACAGTACCCAGATGGGAACTTGCGAGTATTGTTCCATCCACTTGGGCCCTGTTCTAATGGTGTAGATCCAGTATAGTAGGGAAGTCCTTTCCCAGGCAATAAGTCTAATTTGAGAACCAGTACTGTGTCTAGTGGTAAGACTAACTAAATCTAGCTCTACTTTTCAGCCACCTTTTCAAAAAGTGAGATGATATTCCATGTCACAATGGCCAGTTTTCATTGGCAAACACTAGTCTATCCTAATCAGCCCTGTTCCTGCCTGATGTTCCACTGGCATCCCACCTCACCCCTACCCTACATCATCTTGCATGAGATGAGTCCACATGTGATGCCATGCAGTTTTGCAGTTTTTTTTTGTTTTTGTTTTTTGTTTTGTTTTGTTTTTTGTTTTTTGGAGTGCTGGGATTAGTTGGTAATGTGAAATACCAACTATCAGGCAGTCACCAGAGCCCTAGATCCAGGGGTGTGCCTCTCTAGCCCAGTTCAAGTTGATGTTCTCTTTTCCCTTTATGGGAACTGTTATGGAGAGATCACATTTTAGTAATATTATATGTCTGACCCTTCCTCTTATACTAATTTGAGAAGGTTGACCCCATCAGAAGCACAAGGCTTGGGACAGCATTGCTGTAAGGATAACTAGTATATGAAAACTCTTCAATTATAATAAGGCCACAATCTCCAGAGGAATTATAATTAACAGTTCAGATGTTCCTTGATTACTGTCCTGAGCTCAGAGCTAGAGATTATCAAGAAGAACATTGTATAACATACAGATGTATATGCATAACACATATCAAGATTATTTTATATACATCTAAAGACAAAACATACATTTATTTCCTTTGTAATTTTTTCCTAGTTATTGGCAGTGACTACATATGAACCATGTACCACTTTGCAGTCTGAGTAAGTTTGAAACATCTGACTGAATATTTTTCCTTCTTTCATTAACATTCAATAAATGAACTTCAAGTAAAAGTAATGGACACTATGCAGGGTAATTAGCAATTATGACTAACACATAGTTTATCTTTTAACAGGTTTTGTAAAATGAAATATAAATGTAGTCTAATTGATCTTTTCTTATACTCAGTTTATATTAATATAGTTATACGATTACCGAACCTTCGTTGAATACATTCTAATTCCTGGTTTTGAGAGGTATTAGGTTCATAGGTTCATACTAGGCTATCTGCCCTGGGGCAATTATAAGCCTAGCCCGATTCTGTATGGCTTACGCGACCCCTTGATTTGAGTATACTGTGCCCTTTTTAAGGTTTAGTTTACTGTGCCTCTGTCTAATAGTGACACGGGAGTAATCCCTGGGACAAACCTACGATACCCCATCCACTTATCGAGATTCTTCTTGAAGAGATTCAGTGAGGTGCTCTGCCTCACATGAACTGGAATTCTATTCCAGAGCGAAGGGAGCCTCTGGGTTATGAACCTGTCCCACCAGCAAGTTCTATTTATTTCTGTGCTGAGGTTCAAGTCCCTCGAGCATGTGGCTCTAAGGGATTTAGATTTACTGAGGTGGAGCATGTCCATTAATTCTAGATTTGACATAGCTTTGTATGTCAGGCATAGATCGCCTCGAAGTAGGCGGTATGCAACTGAGTAGAGCTGGAGTTTTTAACCGAGCAGCATATGGCATCTGTTTGAGACCCTTGATCCTCTTGGTGAGATACTTTTGGGGTCTTTCTAATTGCTGCAAGTGTCGGGTAAGGTACATCCCAAAAGGGGCATTGTATTCTATGATGGGCCTGATGAGGGATGAATAAAGGGGCACGATTACCTCTCTTGATCTAGATGTGAAACCCTTCGTGATGAGGTGGGCTATGTAGAAGGTCTTTCTAACCACTTTGGCAATGTGGTTTTCAAAGGAGAGATTGCTACCAACTTGGGTCCCCAGGTCCCTAATAACTTTCTCTGTACTTAATGGGTTTCCGCCTATGTGGTAATTTGTGCGCACATTGTTTTTGCCAAAGGGTATGACTATACATTTTTTGGCATTTAGCTTTAAACCATGGCATTGGCACCAGTTATCTGTCTCTGTGAGACCTTTTTGAAGGATGTTTGTGTCAGCTGGAGAGTTGATTATGGCGCCCACTTTGCAGTTGTCTGCGAACTTGGTGAGCCATAGTCCTCCCATGTTTGCCTGTACCTCGGAAAAGTATATACCAAACAAGAGTGGTCCCAGGACAGAACCCTGTGGGACGCCACTTGTGACCAGTTTCGAGTCTGACATGGCTCCAGCAACTCTCACTCTGTGGGTTCTGTCTTTGAGCCAGTTTGTGACATAGGGGTTTATATTTAAGCTGGATAGCTTATCTATGATGCCCAAGTGGGGTATTGTGTCAAATGCCTTTGCAAGGTCCAGATAGGCTGTGTGGACTACCTTCCCTTCATCTATGGCTTTGGTGACTGTCAACCAGGTTCAAAAGGCAGAATCTGCCCTTGACAAAGCCGAACTGGGTAGGATCTAGTGTCTGTACATCCCCAATGTCTTTGTTTATGAGCTCCATGATGATCCTCTCCATAGCCTTGCAGACTAAGCTAGTCAGGCTTATGGGGCGATAGTTTCCAGGGTCCGTAGAGGCTCCACCTTTGTGGAGTGGGACCACTGTTGCTGTACGCCATTCTCTGGGCACATATCCTGTAGTGAGGCTGAGATTGTATAGCTGTTTTATTTGAGGGATTAGTTCCTCTTGGAGTTTATGTAGGACGCAACCTGGAACGGCATCTGGTCCCATGGAAGCAGTGTTTTTTTGCTTTGGAGAGGGCAGCCTTCACCTGAGCATCTGAGATGTTTGGGAGGCAGCCCTCTGCCGGGATAGATACTTGCTCTTTTGGGGGGGAGGGGGTTGAGAAGTTTGCACTGAACCTGTCTGCCAGGATATTGGCAATGTCTGTGGGTTCAGTGTATTTTTTGTCGTTTAGAATCAACTCAGAACAAGTCTGGGAGTTGCATCCCAGGTTTCTAACATAACCGAAAAAAGCCTTATGATTGTCTTTGGTGTCCTGTGCAATTTTTCTCTCGAAGCTGGCCTTGGAGGATTTTATGAGGGATCGTAATTTTTTGCTAGTACTGATCAGAGATGCCTTCTCTATTAGGGATTTTGCTCTATCATGTAGTAGCTTCCTCCTTCTGTTGTACAGTTTATTTATGGCAGGGGTCCACCAGACTGGACGCCTGCCTTTGGATGATTGGGTCTTGGTTTTGTTTGGGATAGCATGATCCATGCATTCCTGGAGATGTCCGTAGAATGCGTTTATATAGGATTCTGCAGTTTGGGCCGTAGTTTCCACTGGCCCTGGGGCCGTGAAGGATTCCACTTCGGTTTTGGGAAGTGAGAAGTTCGCTTTTGAGAAGTTTTTCACTGTGGCTTTCTGGGCTGGGGGTGGGGTCGGGATGTGGACATCCAGTGAAATTAATTTATGGTCTGATCTTTCCAATGAGGGATATACTTCTGGTGTGGAGCATAGAGTCCCCATGTTGGTAATGATCAGGTCTAGTATGTTGTCCCCACTTGTGGGAGTGGTGACTAGTTGTTCCATAGCATTTGAGTTTATAATTTCCAGGAACCTTTGGGCTAAGGTGCTGGGACTTGAGTAGTGCTCCCAGTCAATGTTTGGGTAGTTGAAGTCGCCCAATATAATGGTGTTTGGAGAGATCTTCATGTTCTCCAATGTTCTCAGGAAAGCTGAGTGGGATTCCTGACTTTGAGAGGGTGATCTGTAGGATGCTATAAACTGAAAAGCAGTCTTGCCCACTGTTAGTTGCACATGGATGGTCTCCGATACTTCGTGCAATGCCACTAACCTGGAGGTGTGGATATCCTTGATAAATATGGAAACTCCCCCTCCTTTTGGGGTTCGGTCCGGGTTTTGGGGCCGAAAAGCATGATATGAGGTATAACCTGGTAGTGCTGGGGTGCTCTCTGGAGCCTTGAACCAGGTTTCTGTCACTGCACAGATATCGATGTTCTCCATACTGAGGAGAGCTTCGAGTGCGTGCATCTTGAGGTTAAGACTTCTGGCATTTAGCAGCATTACCCTTAGTTTCTTCTGTCTATGGGGGCGGGATTGACTTTTGAGCCTTGCCTAAAAAAGGCACTATGGGGGTGGCAAGAGCCTTTGCCAATATCCGAAAGCCCAGTGGTGACAGGTGCAAGCCGTCCCTAGCAAAGCAACATGGCTTGTCGAGCATGTCATCCCAGGCTGACAGACACTGGACCCCCTTTGAATGACACCAAAATTTTAGCCAATTGTTAAAATTGATCATTTTGTCTTTGTACTGTGGCATCATTCTAGGTGAGGGTAAGATACTGCTCAAGGTCAGGGTCATACCAGCCTGGGATACATGATCAGAGAGCTCCTCTATGTCTCTTTTCATGTAGTCCAGGGAGGTACGTCTCAGGTCATTCACACCAGCATGTACGACTGAGTCATATTTGTATTTGCTTTGGAGTGACCTGAGTGCTTGTGTTATGTGGCGGATCCTAGCACCCGAGAGGCAGCTCACCGTGACCTTCTCTTTATTCAGCCTGGTGAGCGGGATGTCAGTGTGCCTGACAATAGAGTCACCTATAACAAGAGTATCAGATGTGTTATTCAGCCTTAAGGGCTGTGGCTGCTTGGCATACTGACTTTGTGGGTTATGTGTTGTGTGTGTTTTGTTTTGAGGTAGCGTTTGCTTGGATGTCTGCTTTGGAGGTCTCTGTTGCTTAGGCAGATTTTTATTTAGAGCCTCCGAGTATGTTTTTGTGTATTTATGTGTTTGGTTCGCTGATGTGGTGGGACTATGTGATACTGGAATTGTGTTGTGTGAGGTTACCTTCTCCTCCTGACTGGTTACACCAGTTTTGAGATGAGAGAGCTCAGCCTCCAGTTTGGCTAAATAGTTGCATCTCTCACATATATTTGAACCTGTTTGGAGGAGGAGAGGGTTGTCTGTGTACATGAGACAGTTGTAACATTGCCTCAAAATTCCCAGATTCACCAGCTGGACTGGAGAGGAACCCATTGATTGACCTTTCTACATGCTAGAGTAATATAGGGAAACTGAATTTAAGACGGACCAATAGAGGACAGAGTAATCGTAGAGAGTATAAGAGTAAGTAGTGCTTACGGTTTAATAGTGCTAACTTGTAGATTACTTAATTGGACCAGTGAAGGGCCTTAGAATGAGAATATGGTGTTTAAATTGAGAGATAGAGCAGTTCTAAGGGAAAAAGTAAAGAGCAGACTTTGTGGAGCCAGGAATAGTTTAAACCCAATTAGGCGGCGCTGCCCGCTGTTGCACTATGCACAAAAACGCGCAAAACCGTGCAAAAGAGGGTTTTAAGAGAGGAAGATGAAGGAGTTTTGGAATTGACCCAAAATGGCCAATAAAACTACAGTTTCAAGTCAGTAACCACTCCCACAGGGGCAGGCAGGCTGCTCAATGTTTTTCACTGCCACTGATCAACAGAGAGACTTCCCTTTAGCCCAAGCAAAAAATGGCCTCACAGAAACTTACAAACAGTTCAAGAACAGCAAGCCTGTAACTGAACTTTTTTAAATCTCAGAAAAGTGGGAAAAAAGCAAGATTTTTTTTTTGTTTTTTGTTTTTTCAGAGATAGCAGAGGTTTACAAGTATCAACAAGTTATAACAATGCAGTAAATGACACCACACAAGAGTGCTAGGCCAAAGACAGATAAAATGCAAGTTTTGAGAAAAAAACGATTTTAAAAATAAGTGCAAACAGGAAATTCAGTAAACAGCTCTAGGTTGTGCTCTAAATACTGTTACTAATGCAGAAAAGGAAATGCAATATTTCAAGTTAATTTCTACTCTGTCTTTTTTTATTTACAGAAATAGCACATTTCACTGATGTCAGACTTCCAATAGCAAAGCTAAAATAAGGTTCCCATATGCTGGTTCCCCAAACAATTCAATCAGTGCCTTATAATCAAGTAGAGTAAGACAGTGGTTTTCAACTAATGCTGTATGCTAAGACAAGTTATGAGGATTCAGTGAGACTTACATTGCCCCAGCTGTATCTAACACACTATCCTTTTTAACCATTAGGCTTGAGCATATGGCTGACATCTTCTGTGAGGCATCATGCCACACATTAGGAGTTAATTGTCAGATAATATACTTGTGTAAAATTTGAAGTCTGAACACTATCTGAGATAAGAAAGGCAAAAAAATCTATAAAAGAATTCTTCTAAATGATCTTATCATTAAGAGATAATTAAATAATTATACTGATTTTCCATAATGCTGTAAATGATAATAGACATGTTTTTTAGGTTTATACAATACTTTATCTATTGTTTTATAGGTTTTAACAGCTGCTATCTGCATAAAATTATATTTCCGATTATAGTTTGACAGCAAAAACACTGTTATAGCTCTTTGAGTGTTTATAATTGCTCTGCTGCTTGGTGTTTAACACCTGCTCTGCCAAATTTTGAAGAGTAAACTGTATGTACTCAGTATCGGCTTTTTTTCCAAGATCTGTAGAGGGATGGTCATGCACCCTCGCTCTCAGATAATACCACTCAATGCATATAACAGAGTGATATCAGTAACTATACTTGTTCATGGTCTGCAATGTAAATATTTCAACAAAGCAAACATTGGAATCTGCCGCTTGTCAGGATGAACTTTCCTATTATTCAGAACACTTCATATTTAGATCAACCTCCCTTAATCATTCTCATCTGAAATATTATTTAATGATCAACAGTTTGACAATTTAGTATCCAAATTATACACCATTTTGTTAAGTTACAGGTCCATTTTAACAACTAATCAATGGAGCACAATAACTAAAGGCCTACCTCATAGTCTCACCCAGTCAGAAAAACTTAAAATTCTATCTTCAGTAAAATTCACTTCTTGGGGCCAATACTGGAGTGTATTTACTTGGACGTATTTGCACAGAACATTTTTAATTCCTAACAAAATTGCTAAATTCAAAAAATCAAATAACATTGTTTGCTGGAGATGTCTAACATCATGTAATGGAGATTGGTTCCATATTTTCTATGACTGCTCTAAACTAAGGAATTTTTGGAGAGACATTGACGATTTCCTTTCAGCTTTATTTTCAGATAACTTCACATTAACTAAAACTTTAATTTTTCTTAATGTTGATTAAACCTTTTCTTTAAATAAATCAGATTCATACCAATTATGGACAATATTAGCAATAGCCAGGAAATGTAGTACAAGGAAGTGGACCTCTACCACCTGTCCAAGTCTTGGTGAATTTCTCTCCTCACTAGAAGAAACCATAAACAAGGAAGTCAGAGCTAAAGAACTTAGAATATATTGAGGAGTTTTACTAACAGTTCATGGACCAAGGTTTCAAACCTCATTGAGACTTTCCGAACTGATTTTTAACCCTGTTTAATCATTATTTGTTTGTTTCACCGAAAGTTTTTTCTTAAAATATTTGTACTATTTAAACATTTTTCAGGCCTATGTAAATAATGTAAATAGTTGATTTAGTTTCATTGTTGTTAAATGTTGTCTGTTCAGTACAACCAATGTATTAGACAGTGTTTATTCTCTTATTTTATCCTTAATAAAAAATATTAGGATGAACTCTCCTCTGCACCAGTATCATGCAGTGGTATGACTCCTTGTTAAAGTATTTATTACCTTTGCTACCATCCACCCACTTCAAATTATCAAGATCAAGACTGCTGGAGATGAGTAAGTACACCATGAGAGATGCTTTACTGTTGATGACATCAGTGGATGATTGGTAAAGTGCTATCTCACTGTCTTGTACATACAAGAAGCAGCATTTCAACAATAGTGGAACAAGGGCCAAGCCAGCCTTTGCACAGATTCAAAGCAACTTTTTTTAATGCATGTGACCATACTCCAGGAATGTTTTCAGATGGTTGTTATTTATGGTTTTGAATTAATGGCAGAACGATCAGTGCTATAGTCTAGAGTGGACAGAGGCTGAAACTGCACAGTGAGTTTAATCTGTACTGCAGTAGCTGTTGCTGCGTTAGGAATGGTGCATGTGCTGTGTTATGTACCCTCTGGACTAGCACTGGGGATGTGGGAGACCACAGGAACAGTACAACTGGAGTGGACATGAACCTAGTCCTGAGGGTCTCTCTTTCTAGCAAATGCCACATTTGCCCAACAAAACCCAAGTAAGCCTGTCTACAATAACTTGGGGCATAGAAAATTTTTATCTCCCCACTGACTTCACATGAGCGACTATTCAAAATCTGAAGAAATCAGAGATCTGCAGTAGTTCCAAAAACATAACCAGTTAGAGTGGAGTTATTTTACAGAAGGAGCCCAGTAATGGCCTTGGAAGCACAGAAAATGTTTGCAGTGTCTTTGTAGTAAGCAACATTTCCAAAGTGTTGTAAAGAAGAAAAAATAAAATGAATCCATGATCCTTAACCACCTGCCACTCCTATTGAAATACTTGTTTTTAGAGTTGTACATCACTCAGGTATTATAAGTTCACCTATTTACTTTAAGTTGCACCCAATCTTTATTGTGTTAAGCAGACTGGAATAATTGATTTTAGCACTGTATATCACACAGATATCTCACTTTTTTTAATTTCTCCAAATTGTTTGGGTTTCTAATACCATGACAGGAATTCCTAAGTCAAAGTACGATTAAAGTTCATGAAATTAGTATTTTTTTAATCTTTGATGTCAGACAGAAGTGCTCTTCACAGCACCCACAATGTGCTCAGTAATGACTCCTTCTGCAATTCATATGGAGTTACATGTATTGGTAACATATCTAAATATGATTGCAGATTCTTTTTTATAAGAACCATTGCTCCTACTACTATTGGAACTGCCTGGGTATCTTTCTTCCACATTGCTCTTGTTTCAGCCTGCAAATTCTGATATTTTATGGCTTTGTATCTCTCTCTCTCTCTTTCTCTGTACACAGGGCACTATAGTCACTGAGTGTGGCGATTTCAATGATCAAGGCTACGTTTCTTTTCTTTTCATGGGCCACTATATCTGGTTTTCTAGCATCTATCTTTTGAATTGTTGGAAACAGATGATCCCATGTGATATAGACTTCGTTATTTTCTATGATGCTTTCTGGCTCATGTTTCCAGTGTCTTTCAGCCACTTTAATGCCATAATGTTTGCACAATCCCCATTGCAACAGCCTTGCCACATTATTATGCCTTTCAGTATACAGTCCTTCTGCCATTAGTATGTCACAAACAGCAGTGAGGTGTGCAACTGTTTCCAATTCTGTTTTACAAAACCTACATTTTTCTGTTTCCCCCACTTGTTCAATGGACTTCACAAACCAACGTGTATGTAGCCCATGATCTTGTGCCACCAATATTAACCTTTCATCTCTTGGTTTGAATTCACCACTCCTTAAGCATCCTGTGTTCATTCCTGATCAAGATGAGGTTCTTCCAGAAGTTTTCCATACTTGCAACTATAAGCATGTTCCACATTTCTTTCCTTCTCATCTGGTCTTTCACCTTATATTCTTTCTTTTGTTTTTTGGCGCATTCAGTTGCTGCCTGATTTTTATCTACTTGTGGTTTGATTTACATTCCTGCTTGGTGCCGATATGCTTCTGTTAATTTAAGCAGGGAAGTCATCTTAGATTTATTCTCCTCATATTTCAAATCTTTCACTACATGTGGGTCTTGTGAAGTCAGCAGATACATGTGGAGTCCCACGATTGCATATCTATACATGTAATCAATTTCAAGGAGGTCCATCCCTCATTCAGAAAGGGGAATATATAATCTTGGTATGCACTGATTTTTAAAGATCATTTGGTGAGCATGAAGCATCCTTCTTGTTTTCCTATTTAATCTATCCAACACATTTTGGGACCAGTCAGTCACTCCAAAACTGTAAGTTAGGACAGGAAGAGCAAATTGGTTTATATGTTAGATTTTGTTCCTAGATATCATTGCTGTTTTCAGGATTAATTTAAGTCTTCTAAAGTATTCCTTACTAAGTTTTATTCCCATTTATTCATGTTTTATTGTTGATCCTTCATCAATTCCCAAATATTTATACACTCCCTCTTGCTCAAGTTCTTTTATATCACATTCTTGGCCCAAACAGATGTTTTCTTGGTGCTGCAGTTTTCCTGTTTTAAAGGTTGCTTTTGCAGATTTATCAAGACCAAATGACATTCATATACCATCTTAAAGATTTTGACAACTTGCAGTTGTGTTTTCAGTTCCTCATCTGATGAGCTATACAGTTTTAAGTCATTGACAAAGAGAAGATGAAAAGTCTTTACACTTTGTTTTTTTTTCTAGGAGCCAAATTATAGCCATGGCCTAAGCTGTTAAGTAAACAGCTTAATGGGTTAATGGCAGGGCAGAATAGCAGTGGTGACAGAGAGTCACCCTGGAATATCCCCCTTTGAATTTTTATCCCTGGAATAATAATTTGTCCTTTATCATGGCCTAATTGTAAAGTGGTCTGCCATTGTTTCATGGTCACTGTAATGTAGTTGATCAGTGTAGGGTGTGTCTTATACATTTTTAAGCACTCTTTTATCCATGAATGTGGGATACTATCAAATGATTTTTTTAAGTCAAGCCATGTCATACTTAGATTCTTCCCCTTTTTACAGTTCTCCACTATGACTTTAATTAACAACAAATGATCCTTTGCTCCATATGACTTTCTTGTATTGCCCCTGTGTTCAATTGCCATAATTGAGTATTCTTCTAAATGACTATAAACTATGTCAGCATCAGTTCCAGTGTATAGTTTATACGTCATTGGAAGGCAAGTTATTGGTCTATAATTTTTAGGATAGCTTGCAGGTTCAGTCTTAAGTAGGAACATTGTTTTTCCTGTTCTTAGCCAGGTTGGTGTCTGTTCAAGGTGTATATATAAATAGTTCTTACTCTTTGCTAAATCTTCATGCAAAGATGTTAATACTTTTAACCAGAAGTTAGGTACTGTATCTGGGCCTGGGGTTTTCCAATTTGAGGCTTTTATTAACTTTGTTTCAATCTTTCTGGCTGTTACTTCATCCCATTTCACATCCTGTACCTTTAAGCTTCTTATTCTTTCTTTTACTTCTTCTATCCATTTAGCATCTTTGTTATGTTCTACAGGATCTTCATAGACACTTCTCCAAAATGTATTTATTTCTTCTTTTTTTGCTGGTCTTTCAATTCCTTTTACTTTGTTTCCCAGTTTTCTATAAAACTTTTTTGGTCATCAATAAATTGTTTATTTTGTACTTTTCCTTTATATTTATCTGCATATCTTCTAAGTTTTTCTGCCTGTGCTAAGATTTTTAATTTGTCATTTGAGATAGTACATGATAGATCCTGATCTGTTCTAATACTGCACATTGCTTTTATCACATCTATCTTTCTACATATTTTTGTTGATCTATTCCCTCTTCTATACTCTTCTAATAGTGACAGTTCTTGTCTTAATTGCTTTATAGTTTTCTCTATTCAGTATTTCCATAATGGTATTCAATTTCTCCCCTTTCTCTCCCTCACTACCCTGTGTTCTTGTGGTAGAGCTTTATCAGTTATTAATTTAGCTGCACAGTAATATATCCTGTTTACTTCCATTATATCGCATGGATCTCTATGGACAGTCCTAATTACTGTGTTCATTTGCTTTATCAAACTTATGCCTTTTTGGTTTTAATTGATATTCTGCAGTTTATTTCTTTCCTTGATCTTGATATGTCTATCTATCTCCATAAAGTCAAGCAACTCTTCTCTTAACTCATGTTCTTCTAAACTGAGGGCACATGTTTTTTGTTTTCCATTTCCTGCAGGCATTCTATAGAACGTTCTAAAGCATCTTCCTGCAGCACATTGTCTTCACTTTCATCCAGTGCCATCTGTTGGTCTGTCATATGGGAACTCACTGGCCTATCACTCCTCAACATTAACTGCATCACAGTTTCCACAGTTTCCTGTTCCTTCCCTTGCTATCCAGCTTCAAGTGAACATTTATGCTGGTTTCCTGTGGAAGGCTCCAAAATATTTTCATATGGCACTTGACCAATTGCTTCCTGTTCCACTGATTTCCCCTTAATTTGGATGTCCATTGCTCTATCCTGTTGTGATGCTTTTTCTATTAGATTTTCTACACTGAATCTTTCACTTTGGAGTTACTCCATAACCTCAATTTCCATTTCTTTAACTTCACCATTACTAATCTCCATTTCTACTTTTCCTCTTTGTCTTCTTATTTATTGTATTGTAGAGTTTTCCATGTCCGGATTCCTTTGTCTGTATTTCTCTTCAAATATCTTTGGTGCTGCTCTTTTTGTATTGATTACTTTTACTTTTTCCTTTGCATAGATATTACAGCATGTTAAATATATTTTTCTTTCCCATGTCCATATTTCTTCTTCAGATGTCTCCTGATCTTTTTGTTTCTCCTTAGTTTGGGGACTCGTTCTATCATATTGTGATGTAACCTGTGTTAAACCTTCTACATCAAATCCTTCACTATGCAGGCACTCCATAACTTCAACTTCTATTTTTAAATTCTACTTTACTAATCTTTTCTACAGTCCCTCTTTGTGATATTATTTCTTTTATTGTGAAATTTTCCATGTCTGGATGCCTTTGCCTGTATTTCTCTTTGAGTATCTTTGGGGCTGCCTTCTTTATGTTGATTAATTTGGCTTTCACCTTTGCATAAATATTGCACCATATCAAATCTCTCTTTTTTCCCATGTCCATATTTCTTTTTTATACTTTTCAAAAATATCTAGGTTTTGTTGTTTATATTTTCACACTTCCTCAAATGTTTCGTTTTCCAACCAGATCAAAGTTTCTTGGTCTATATACTGTTTTGCACAGATTTGTTGTATTAATCACCACAAATTTTTATTTGAAGCTTCTGACAGTTTTTCTTGTGGAAGTATTTTTCTTTTCTCTTATTTCTCTCTTAATCTTTTTGTATATCTTGTGTCTGGAAATTCTGGGTTTTTTGCATAATAGTCACAATACATAATTTCATTCTTATCCTCAATAATTCACTCTGTCGTCTTTATGGCTCTTATTTGGCCTATCAGTTTTTGTGATTTTGTGTGGACTGCTACTTTCTTCAACAACAGAGGGGGCATCCTTCCCCTGGGCCTGCCCTGGCCCCATTGTAGGAATGTTTCCATGTTTTAAAGATTATACATTGTCATTTTTTCCTAGTCCTGGCACCATCAGGATTGGGCACTTTTTTATCGTGGGTCTTGTGCACCCAACTATCTTTTTTAATTTTTGGCCTACTTCTGTCCATTATATATGCAATATAAATACAGTCTATATATCAGTGTTGCCTTGGTGAGATTTTGTGAAAAACAGGGTCCACCTTGTGAAGGTACTCACCAAGACTTGAGGAAGAATTCAATTTCAGCACTACTACTCTCCTTTGCTTGCTGACATTTCATCTCTCTATTCGGACACCTGGTATTATAAGACTTCACCTATTTACCTATTTACTTTAAGGTGTAACCGATCTTTATTGTGTTAAGCAGTACAACATGACATAGCAGAATGCTAATAAATACTTACTCACCTTACTCACTGTTCTTAAAATATCAGAAGACAACGGCCAGCCATGTACTGGAATATTATAGTTTACAACAAGGTTTAGCAGCATCAGCCACTGAGATTTTGTTTTCCACATTAGATATACTGCACTGTTTGTTCTCTATGGAAGGAGGAAATCCACATGCTTGTGTGCTACTGCTAATTGTCTTCCCTATATGGTTCCCCCCTCCTGTGTTGGTTTTCTGTCAGTATATATGATGTTTGTGTTTCAGATGTAAACAGTGTTGATCTGGTACATGTAAAATTAGATATAACTGGACTGCATTTGCAATTTTCTTTTGGCAATAGATGGGAACTAGCAATGGAGCTGTCACTGGGCAATGAACACAGTAACTTCTGAAAGACAGATAACCTGAAATCCAGACATTGCATGCCATTTACAAGGTAGGGCTACTGGCTGGGGATGCATATATACTGCTTGTACTACGTCTTGCAGTTTGTGGTTTGCAGTACATTCTGAGCAAGGAATCAGCCAGATAAGGCTGTACAGGCTTCCATTACATGATGAGCAATAGTTTTAAGATAAAATAATAAAAGATGTCTCTGAATTTCCATTCTTGAAGCCCATCAGTCTAATATTCCATTTCCACAGTTTCACTTATTTAGTTATTAATTTATTTGCATTTGTTTACCAGGAAAGTATGACTAGGCCATGAGAGATCCATTTTCAGTGGAGATCTTGAAGGGGGGGGGGGGGTATAAAATTACAAATATCCATCAAAACAGAATACTGTGCATAAAGGGGGGGTATAAAATTACAAATATCCATCAAAACAGAATACTGTGCATAAAAAAGCTAAATGTTCATTTGACAATAACAAAATATTTTTGGTAAAAACAATTAAAGTACATTATAGGATTACATTTTAGTAAGAGTATAAAATGTAATTAACTGCATATGTTTTATTGAAAAATAATTAAAAGAAAGAAAAAATATGGAAATGTGTATAAAAAAACAGAGTAAACTGAGAAGAGAGTACAAAACAAACAAAAGGGAAAGAAAAATAGAAAGGAAAGAAAGTGAAAGAATAAGACAAAGTAGAAGAGAAGGAGTAAGGTAGCGTCAGATTAGAGTGTAGAGGAAGAGCGGCAGAAGGAGATAGTGTTAGAGGCAATATGCATACATGTGTCTATTTACAATGTATAGATAAAGATCATTAGGATTAAGGCTTGCCTAAATGTGTGCCCATATAACGTGTAGAGCTTCAAGTTTCATACATCATATAGGTTACACTTTCCCTGTGTAAGCTATAGTTTTCAACCTTACAGACCAGAGTGTGTGTTTTGCAATTGATCTAACAATTTCAGTGCTATTTAACTGTTATGTGCTGCATTTATTGATTTAGCTGAATTTATCACCATTTTTCTGCCTGCACTTGTTAAAAAGGCACCATCTGCTTACTGTTGTGCTCTCTGTAATGCTCTTAGTTTTTTTTTTTATAATATTCTGCTATTTCCTACCCCTCCTCTGATAATGCAAAAGCTTTTCTGAGTTTGCCAAAGTTCTCCTGAGTTTGCCAAAATATTTCTAAGTTTTACAAAGTTTTTCTGTGTTTGTAGAAGTTAGTGAACTTATTTCAAAGGATTCCTGATACTGCAGGAGTTCTATCTTTTGTTGTAAAGTATTTGGGCATAGGATAATAGGAGGTTACTAGGCTAACAGACCCAGGGCCTTTACAAGCCTAGTTAAGTTCGACCCATGTTCCCAAGGGTGCCTCATGTTCCCAAGAGTGTCTGGTCAAGGGGACACTAAAATCACCACCTATTGCCCCTGTCCAAGAGGGACACAGGTGGACCCCCCCCCCTCGGGGTGAATTTCTGGTTACCCATGCAATCATCCAAATTGATCTTAAATAGAACCAATGAAAGGCTTTGTTTAACATGAATAGGAAGCTTGTTCCAAAGGCTGGGAAACCTCTGTGAGGCAAATCTGTCTCTCCAGCAAGTTCTTTTGATGTCACATACCAAGTTAAGGTACTTTGAGCAAGTGACCCATGTGCATTTGACTTTCAAATGTGCAGCATTTCCATCAAAACTGGATCAGAGATTGCTCAATATGCAAGAAACAGGCTGACTCTGAGCAGTCTGTATGATGCAGAGTAAAGTGACAATTATTTCAGTCTGTCCACATAAAACAGATCTTGAAGACACTGAATTTTCTTTGTAAGGAACCTTTGTTGTCTCTCCAATTGCTGCAGGTGTTTGGAAAGGAACATACCAAAGGGAGCATTGTACTCTATTACTGGCCTGATGAGGGAAGGGTACAGGAGGGTTATAACTTCTTTTTTTCTGGAGGCAATGTCCTTATTTAATGAGATGAGCAATATAAAATGTGCCCTTCTTACCATTGTGGAGACATGATGATCTAAGTTAATGTAGCTGACAACCTGTATACCCAGATCTCTCACCACTAACTGTGTGCTTAGGATACTACATCACCACAATAGTCAGGAAATCCTTCTATGTGGCACACCTCATCACTAAGGGCTTTTCATCCAGAAGAAAGGAGGCCATTGTCCCACTGTACTCATCCCTATGTGTGTCTTCAAGCTCAATGACATGTATAGTTATCCCCTTTGGGAAAAAACATGTACCCATGAATTGCCACATAGGTGGTAGTACACTAAACACCGAAAATTTGATAAGAGATTTAGGGACACAGGTAGACAGTGGTCTCACCTTCGATAACCACATCACCACAACAGTCAGGAAATCCTCTATGTGGCACACCTCATCACTTAGGGCTTTTCATCCAGAAAAAGGGAGGTCATTGTCCCACTGTACTCATCCCTCATTAGACCCATTATAGAATACAACGCCCCATTTGTTATGTACCTCTCAAGACATCTGCAACAACTGGAAAGGCCACAGAAATACCTCACTAAAAGAATAACAGCCCTAAAGCAGATGCCTTATGTTGACCGCCTTAAAAAACTCCAGCTATACTCTATCGCATATCGTCTACTCATAGGCGATCTCTGCTTAACATACAAGGCCATGTCAAACACTGAGCTGTTGGACATGCTACACTTAAAGAAATCCCAATCCCTCAGAGCCACACACTCCAGGGATCTAAACCTTGTCATCACAATAAACAAAATATGATGGAGGGGTAGGTTCCTGACCCAGAGACTCCCCAGACTCTGGAATAGACTGCCCATACATGTCAAGCAGAGTGCCTCTTTGGCCCTCTTCAAAAGGAACCTTGATGATTGGATGGGAGAAAGGAAATTCACCCCAGGGATCACGTCAGTCTCCCTGCTAGACAAGGTCCAGGAAGTAAATAGTGTGGGAAGAAATAGCCAGGGAATTGTTATGGCTAGGCTTATATAGTCCCTAGGGCTGATAGCCTAGTACAAACCTATGAACATATGAACCTATGAACCTATGGCTATTGATGTGGTAGTTTGCAGGAACATCACCCTTGCTGAAGGGGATGATAATGCATTTTTTTTTAATTAAGTTTAAGACACCTTTTTGAACGCACCTCACAAGACATCTGCAACAGCTGGAAAGGCCACAAAAATATCTCACAAAGAGGATTATGGGACTCAAACAGATGCCTTATGCTGACAGTCTCAAAAAACTCCAGCTTTACTCCATAGCATATTGCCTACTCACAGGTGATCTCTGCCTGACATACAAAGCTATATCAAACCCAGAGCTGTTGGACATGCTACACCTAAAGAAATCCCAATCCTTCCAAGCTACACATTCCAGGGACCTAAACCTTATCACCACAATAAAAAGAACATGCTGGAGGGATAGACTCCTGTCCCAGAGACTTCCCATACTCTGGAACAAGCTACCTATCTATTTCAAGCTGAGTTCCTCATTAGCACTCTTCAAGAAAAATCTTGATGAGTGGATGGGGAATAGGAAATTCACCCTGGGAATCACTTCTGTGGCACTGCTTGACAGGGGCACAGAAAAATAACCTTCTTGGGTGGCAAAAGCCAGGGAACCTTGTTGGCTGGACTTACATTGGCTCTTGGGCTGATAGCCTAGTACCTACCTATGAACCTATGAACCATGATTTTGGCACCAGTCATTAGTCTGCATAAGATGTTCTTGAAGGATGTTGACATAACTAGGAGTTTCAGTGATCACTCTCAGTTTGCAGTCCTCAACAAAGTTTGTTAGCCACAGTCCTTTAGTTTTAGCCTGTACTTCGGAGAAGTAGATTCCGAACAATAGGTGTCCTGGAACTGATCCCTGTGGAATACCACTGATTACAGGTCTGCTGCAGGAGGTGAAGTCCCCTGTTTTGACAGTATGAGTTCTATCAGTGAGCCAGTTTGTAACCCACCTGGAAATATATGGGTTTATACCCAGCTGGGTGAGTTTATTAATGATGCCTGAGTGAGGGGCTGTGTCAAAGGCCTTGGCTAAGTCTAGGTATGCCGTATGCACAGATTTGCCCCATCTAGGGCTTTGTTGACTATCTCGAAGAAGTTCACCAAGTTTAATAGGCATGATCTCCCCTTGGAGTCGAGCATTTAGAGATTTCATATATCTTTGTTAATAAGGTCCATGATGATATGTTCCATGGTCTTGCAGATAAGGCTGGTCAGGCTAATGGGTCTATAGTTCCCAGGGGTCTGTGGATGCACTCCCTTTGTGCAAAGGGATGACGGTAGCTATTTTCCATTCCACTGGGATGAAGCCAGTGCTTAGGCTGTGATAGAAAAGCGTGCTCAATGGTGATGCTAATTCCTGTTTTAATGGTGTAGAACACAGCCCAGGATGTTCCTGGTCCCATAGAGGCTGTATTTTTGGCCTTGTAGAGGGCATTTAAGACCTGCTTCTTGGAGATACTAAGTGAGGAACAGGTGTTTGGGATACTGAATAGTTGCATACTTGAGCTGTTTGGTTAGCTTTTACATACTCACATCAAGTTTATTACAAGCTGAGATAAGTGCAAACTTGCAGTGTTAGAAGACAGTACTACATTTTATTTTTTCTGTCTTATTGTTTCATTGAATATTGTGTTAAAAATAGTACTGCATTTATCTGCTTATTTATTTGTTCACTGAAAATTGTGAGCTCTCTCTGTGTCTGCAGTTAGTGGGTTTATTCTTCTCATTTTATTGATATTCAGTGTAGAAGTCTTAACCTAGAGGGTTTCTCTGTGCCTTAAATTATTAGTCCCTTATCTCTGAAATTATTTCTGCTGAATAGTTGCATACTTGAGCTGTTTGGCTAGCTTTTACATACTTACATCAACTTTATACAAGCTGAGATAAGTACAAACTTGCAGTGTTATAAGATAGTACTGCATTTTATTTTTTCATTGAATATTGTGTTAAAAATAGTACTGCATTTATCTGCTTATTTATTTGTCCACTGAAAATTGAGCTCTCTCTGTGTCTGCAGTTAGCTTTACCCACCCACTCTCCCTCCCTCTTCTTGTTGTGGTATTAATCTTGGTGGCTTTGGAATTCACCGCCCCTCCTGTAAATTTATGTTTGAACACCCCTTCTGGGCCCATCTCATTTGCTCACTCAACCGAGTACAGTGAGGTCATATTTTGATTTCAGACACTCCTACCATTCCCATCTGTTCAGCCATGTCCCAGCTCTATCCTAGTCTAGTCTCATTAGCTCATCCTGCCTAATACAGAGAGAACATCTGAGTAGGCATACCCACTTAGGCCCTGAACTTGTCTGATTGAAGACTGCTGAAACAGGGCTCAGTTTTGAGGTGTTTTACTGGTTAATTGGTAATTTGATTAAATCAATTTCCTTGTTTTGTATTGTTGTATAAAGAAATATGCACTTTATCTGTATTTGTGTTTCTTTCTACTTTATTACCTTATTTTTCCTTTTGCCTCTTCTTAAAAGTACTCAATTGTATTTATTCTGCTGCATTTATTACTGCTTGGCAGTAGCCTGATTAAATTCTAACTGTTATTCTAAGTCCTTTGGTTAAAGCACTTGGGCTTCAGACCAATTGTTTTACATTAAGAAGGTTTATGGTCTGCACTGTTGTTCTAAGTTTGGAATTGCTGATTGAAGGCTCAGTGTCTGTTATTCTAAAAGTGTATTAGTTCTGGTTTAAGCACTGGGGCTCCAGGCCAGTTATTTTACATTAAGGTTTGTGGTCTGCACTCTTGTGGGAGGAGAGGCTAGTTTCTGCCCTTCTGAGCTGAGAATTTCTGTCCAAAGGCTTACTGTTCCTGCTTATTTGAACAGTTTTTCTGATATTGGTGTGCCTTGTCTGCTGTAGCATAGATTAGATTCAGGCCTGCTGAATCTAGCTTTGTTTGTATAACTTGAGCACTAATCTAGGCCATCATTTTTGGAGAAGATTCCCCTGCACCCTAGTGGCAGGAGTGTGCGGTTAGAACTTGTCTGATTGAAGGGGGCTCGGTTTTGAGTTTTTTTACTGGTTAATTGGGTAATTTGCTTAAATCGATTTGCTCATTTTCTATTGTTATAAAAAAATTGCACTTTATTCATCTGATTTTACTGTGTGTGTTTCTTCCAACTTTATTACCTTTTTTTGCATGTGCTTCTTCTTAAAATTACTCAGTTGTATTATTCTGCTGCAGTTATTACTGCTTGGTAGTAGCCTGATTAATTTGTAACTGTTATTCTAAGCCTTTTGGTTTAAGCACTTGGGTTTCAGACCAGTTGTTTTACATTAAGAACATTAAAACGGTTTGTGGTCTGCACTCTTGTGGGAGGACAGTCTAGATTCTGCCCTTCTGACCTGCAAATTTCTGGTTAAAGGCTTATTGTGCCTGCTTATTTTAACTGTTTCTTTCTGAAATTTGTGCACCCTGTTTGCTGTAGCCCAGAAGTTAGTAGTTTATTGGCTATTTTCATTTCCCTGCTATAAAAACCTAATTTGCGCGTTTTTTTTTTTTTTGCACTTGTATTCAGCTCAGCAAGTGCCTGTCAGGTGTCCTGCAGAGTTCTACAGCAGCAGAGAGACAAAAGAGAGAATTTGGAGTGATTAAGTATCATCTTTCTACATTTTCATGCCATCTTTAACTAATTCCACCTAAAACGCCAATTTTTTAGAGTTTCTGTGATTTAAAAAGTTTGTTTCTGCTACATATTGTACTTATTTGCTGCCTGCACTTGAACTAAGTCATTTTTGTGTTTAAATAATCTGTTTAACTGTTCTAGGCTACACATTAAAGTGTGATAGCCATTTCTGTGCATTTAAAGTGTTTTTTTATTGTATCTGCTTTATTTTCTAAAAAAATAAAATAAAATACTAGTTTCACGCCTTTCTAAACTAGTATAGTCCAGTTGTCAAGTTATTGCTGAATTCAGGGCTGTGTTACAAATTTCTGTGTTGCCCATACCTTACTTGGATTGAAGGAAGTTTCTCTGTTCACCTGTGAGAGAGGGGAACTTTGAGCAGCCTATCTGTCCCTAGAGGAGTGGTTTCAGCCCAGAACTTAGTAGTTTATTGGTCATTTTGGGCCAGTTTTTATCTCTTTCAATTCCCTGCTTTAAAAACTACATTTATGTCGTTTTGCATGCCGGGCAGCGCCGTTTAGCTAGGGTTAAACTATTCCCGGCTCCACAAAGTCTACTCTTCAATTTTTCCCTTGAAACTAGACAAACTTTCAACTTAAGCACTCAAACCATTAATTTCACAGTGCAGCACTTGCTCAAAACTCATAGCAAGCACTAACTAACCCTAGCACTAGACCCCCCCTATACTGTCCAGAAGGACAAGCCACTCTAGTCATCCCTACCAGCCAATCAGTAAAACAGCTCACTTTACCTATTCAGGCATGTTCAAAGGGCAGTTTCAGGTGTACTCTCCAGTCCAACTGGTGAATCTGGGCATTTTGAGGCAATGTTATAAATGCCTCATGTACACAGACAACCCTCTCCTCCTATCACCAAACACTAATATATGTGAGAGATGCAATTATACAGCCAAAATGGAGGCAAAGCTCTCTCAACCCAAGACTGGAACTGACAGTTAAGAGGAGAAGGAAAATCCTTGCAACACACCACCAGTCTCACATAGACCTACTAGACCAACACCTGCAAATAACACATATAAATACATGAAAACATATTCAGAGGCTCTAAATAAAAATCTGCAAAAGCAACAGAAACCTCCAAAGCAGACACCCAAGCAACCTCCACATCCCATCACAAACCATGAAACACATACTTCACATAATCAGTGTGCCACACAATCAAAGCCCTTAAGGAAAAATAACATACCCAACACACTAGTAATAGGCAACTCTATAGTCAGGAACACTGATGTCCCACTAGCTAGGCTGGACAAGGAGAAGGTTACAGTTAGCTGCCTGTTGGGTGCCAGGATCCACCACATAACACAAGCACTCAGGTCGCTCTATAACAAGTACAAATTCAACTCTGTCATTGTCCATGTTGGTGTGAATGACCTGAGATGTATCACCCTGGACTACATGAAAAGAGTGATGGAAGAGCTCTCTGATCACATAGCCCAGGCTGACCCTGACCCTGAGTAGCATCCTGCCATCACCAAGAATTATGCTACAGTATGAAGAAAAAAATGATTAATTTCAACAATTGGCTAAGTTTTTGGTGTCATTCAAAGGGGATCCAGTATCTGTCCACCTGGGATAATGTGCTCGACAAGCCACGTTGCTTCGCATGAGATGGTTTGCACCTGTCACCCTTAGGCTTTCAAATACTGACAAAGGCTGTTGCCACCCGCAAGGCTCAAAAGACAAACCCACCACTGTAAATAGCACAAGTAATCAAAAACTAAGGGTAATGCTACTCAATGCCAAAAGTCTAAACCTCAAAATGCATGCACTCGGGGCACTCCCCAGTATGGAGAAAATCGATATCTGTGCAGTAACAGAAACCTGGTTTAAGGCTCCAGAGAGCACCCCAGCACTACCAGGCTATAACTCATAACATACTTTTAGGCCACAGAACCCAGACTGAAACACAAAACTTGGGGGTGTATCCATATTCATCAAGGATACCCACAACTCCAGGTTAGTGGTGCAGCACAATGTCTCAGGGGTCATCCATGTGCAACTAACAATGGGCAAAACTGCAATTCAAATTGTAGCTTGCTACAGATCACCCATCATGACCCAGGACCCCCATTCCGTGTTTCTGGAGACAATGAAGATATGAAGGTCCTACCAGACGCTGTAATATTGGGTGATTTCAATTACCCAAACATTAACTGGGAGAACTACTCGAGTACTAACTCCCTTGCCCAGTGCTTCCCAGAATTTATAAACTCAAATGCCCTGGATCAACTGGTCAACACCCCCACCAGAGGTGACAACATATTAGACCTGGTCATCACCAACATGGGCAACCGGTGTTCTACACCAGAGGTCAACCCCTCACTGATCACTCTGGATATCCACATTCCACCCCCACCCCCAATCAAGGCAACCACCGTGAAAATCTTTTCAAAAGCAAACTTCACGTTACTTAAGACCAAGGTGGAAAGGTTCACAGCCCCCATGCTAAAGGACAACGCTGTCCAAGCTGATGAATCCCTTTCAAAGGCACTGTATGAGCACCTGCAAGAATGCATGGATTGTGCTATCCCAAGCAAAACCAAGACTCACTCCTCCAAGAAAAGGAAACCAGTCTGGTGGACCCCTGCCATAAACAAGCTATACAACAGAAGGAGGAAACCAGTACAGAAAAGAGTAAAATCTCAAGAAGGAAAGACATCCCTGATCAGTATCAGCAAGAAACTACACTCCCTCATAAAATCATCCAAGGCTAGCTTCAAAAGAAAAATTTCCAAGGACTCCAAAGATAACCACAAAGCGTTCTTTAGCTATGTCAAAAAGCTTAGTGGAAACTGTCAAATCTGCTCTGAGTTAGTGCAGAATGGCACAAAATACATTGAACCATCTGATATTGTCAACATTCTGGCAGACAGGTTTAGTGCAAACTTCACCCCCTTTTCACCCCCTAAAGGGCCCATAACCATACCAGAAGAATGTAGAGCCCCAGCAATCACTGACACACAGGTTAAAACAGCCCTATCCAAAGCCAAAAACACAGCTTCAATAAGACCGGACGGTGTCCCATGCTGTGTCTTACACAAGCTACAAAATGAACTAACCCCTCAGCTAAACACAATGTTCAAACTCAGCCTTTCTACAGGCTACATACCCATAGAGTGGCGCACAGCAACAGTTATCCTGCTCCACAAAGGTGGAGCCACAACGGACCCCGGGAACTATCACCCTACAAGCCTGACTAGCTTGGTCTGCAAGGCTATGGAGTGCATCATCATGGAACTCATTAACAGAGACATTGGGAACCTCCAAACATTGGACTCTACTCAGTTTGGCTTTGTTAAGAGCAGATCATGCCTCCTAAACCTGGTGAACTTTTTTGAGACAGTTACCAAGGCTTTAGACAAGGGAAAGGAAGTCCAAACAGCCTACCTAGACCTCACAAAGGCTTTCAACACCATTCCCAATTCTGGTATTATATACAAACTCACCAGCCTGAACATAAACCCCTAAATCATGAGATTGGTTGCCAATTGGCTCACAGATAGAACACACATGGTGAGAGTTGGAGGCTCAAGGTCCGACTCTAAACCAGTTACAAGTGGCGTCCCCAAGGGCTCATTCCTAGGACCCCTCCTGTTCGGTATATACTTCTCAGAGTTACAGGCAAGCACAGGAGGACTATGGCTGACACGTTCGCAGACGACTGCAAACTGGGGGCCATAAATGACTCTCCGGCTGATACAGACATCCTCCAGAAGGGTCTCACTGAGACAGATACCTGGTGTCAAAATCATGGACTCAAGCTAAATGCCAAAAAGTGCATAGTCATCCCCTTTGGAAAAAACAAAGTACCCACAAACTATCACATATGCGATAGTCCCCTAAATACATAAACTATAATAAGGGATCTGGGGACCCAAGTAGATAATAATTTCTCCTATTGCCAAGGTGGTTAGAAAATCCTTCTATGTGGCCCACCTAATCAGAAAAGGGTTCGCATCTAGACAAAAGAGGTTATTGTGCCCCTCTGCTCATCACTCATCAGACCCATCATAGAGTACAATGCCCAATTTGGTATGTACCTTACAAGACACCTGCAACAGCTGGAAAGACCACAGAAGTACCTCACCAAGAGGGTTACTGGCCTCAAACAGATGCCCTATGCAGCCTGACTGAAGAAACTCCAACTGTACTTGGTTGCATACCGCTTACTCAGAGGTGCTCTCTGCCTGACATACAAGGCCATGTCCAACCCAGAATTGATGGACATGCTCGTCCTAAAAAAAAAAAAAAAAATCCCCAAGAGCCACATGCTCTAGGGATCTAAACCTCACCACAAAGATAAATAGGACTTGCTGGAGGGATAGATTCCTGTCCCAGAGTCTCCACATGCTTTGGAACAGGATTCCAATCTACATTAGGCAGAGCCCCTCACTAACACTCTTCATGGGAAACCTTGATGAGTGGATGAGAAACAGAAAATTTACCCCGGGGATCACTGCAGTGGCTCTGCTGGACAGAGGCACAGGGAACTACTCTAAGGGGGCAGCAAAAGCCAACACATTCTGGCTAGGCTTACAGATGCCCTCAGGCAGATAGCCTAATACTTACCTATGTACCCACTTGTGGTAGGGACAGGGGAGTGACATTTACACTGAACCTGTCAGCCAGCAGGTTTGCTATATCCACAGGTTCTATATATGTAGTACAATAAACAATGAGTACAGCACAAATATGGGCCTTACTGAGGTTACGGATGTAACTAAAGAATGCCTTGTGGTTATCCTTAGTTAGGGAAGCTAATTTGGATACATACTTAACTTTACAGGGCTTCACTAGGAGTCTTATTTGCTTGTTTAAGTTGAGGATGGAGTGTTTCCAGTTTTGAGACCATTCCTTCCTCCTCTTAGACTGCAATGTCTTTCTCCTACTGTAGAGCCTATTAATGGCAGTTGTCCACCAGGCAGGTTTGTTTTTCCTTAAAGATCTTGCTTTGGTATTTATCAGGTATGACAGAGTCAATACAATTGTTTAGGTGCTTGTATAAAGCATTGGTGTATAATTCAGCATAGGTATTTGTTCCATCAGTGACGGGAGGGGCTATGAAGCTATTTATGCCATCATGTAAGAGGTTAAAATTGGCCTTTGAGAAGTCTAGGTTTTGCTAAGAGTGGTCTTGTGTTATAGTTACTTCTAGTGAGACTGATTTGTGGTCAGATCTCACCAGGGATTGTAAGTTTCTGAATTCCCCAGACCTTTCTGTGTTAGAAGAAAGCCTTCCAGCTTATCAGTGGGAGTGGTAAGCACTAGGTAGCCTATCTACCACAAGAGGAGTGGTTTCTGGCTCTGAAATTGTAGTTTATTGCCAGTTTTGGCAGTTTTTCTCTATCCCTTTCAACTTTCTCTACTCTCTTGCACTTTAATTAGCTTATTTGCCTAGCACTTCATCAGGCTTTTTGTAGCAATTATTGTAGCAAACATAAGTGCTATCAGCACTAGACATCCTATAAGGAAACAGCTCCAGTACTTAGTAATGATGACCATCCCTCCTGGCATATCTAAAGGTCAGTTTCCAGTGCTTTTTCCTATTAACCTGGTGAATGTGGGCATTCTGAGGGAGTGTAGCAAATGCCTCATGTACACAGACAACCCTTTCCTCTTACCTCCTATTATTCATACTTGTGAGAGATGTGCTTATATCTCCAAATTGGAAGCCAAGCACTCACCAGCTAAGACCAGAATAGCTGGTCAAGAGGAGAAGGTCGACACCTGCACCACACCACATGGAACACATAGCCCTCCAGAACACCCATCATCACAACCCTCACATAAAAACACAAATAACACACCCACCGTCATGGAGGCTATCAATAGAAATCTACCCAAATGGCAGAGAGATCCAAGGCAGAAATGCACTCGACCACCACAACACAGCACAGACCACAAGATACATAGCTCACCTACACAGTGTGCCGCTCAACCTAAGCCCCTAAAGCAAAACAGCTTGCCCAATACAATAATCATAGGTTCACAACAACATTGACTATGACAGAGTCATAACAGTGCCTGTGGTTGAGAGACTTGAGTGCATGTATGATGTGGCAGATCCTGGCACCTGACAGACAGCTACACGTGACCTTTTCCTTATCCACCCTGGTGAGAGGGCCATCTGTGTGTCTCACAAATGAGTTGCCTATGATTAAGATGTTTGTTTTTGTGTCATGCCTTAGGGGCTTGACTGGTGAGACATTGGTGTGTGATATATTAGGTGCACTATGTTCTGCAGAGGATGTATTATGTGAAGCATACTTTTGTTTGTTTTGGGGAGGTCTCTGATCTTTAGGTAAGCTTCTTGTAAGGACCTCCTTATATGTCCGTTTATGTGTTGTTGGTTTGGTAGGTGCAAGAGGTAGGGTTACTGCACTTGAGCTCAAAACCAGTTTGTTTTACATAAAGAGGGTTTTATTCTGCCCTCTGGTGGGAGCAGAGGGCTAATTCAACCCATCCAAGTTGAGAACTGCTGGTGAAGGCCTATTGTACATTTATCCGATTCCCAATAGAGCTTAAATGAGTAAAAGTCTTTCATCTTGCTGGTATAAAAGCCTCACATTTGCACATTATCAAATGCGGTTACCTGTGCTTGTATATAAACAAGCGCCTCCAGTTTAAAATCCTCTATAGGAAACACTCTCCAGTCTTCCACTGCTCATAATTGGTCTAAGAGCTGACATATTGTGCAGAGGGCAGCTCCACTGCAGGTCATCTTATAGTATACTACTAAACACTCTTACTTAGACCTCTAAGTGACTTTCCCCTTCTCCTCTCCATCTACTAAGGATCTAGTATAATGAATAGGTGTTCCTGCCATCTATGTTTCTGGCCTGGTGGATATGGGCATCCTGAGGCAGTGTAGTAACTGCCTCATGTTCACTGGCAACCATTTGATTTTGTAACAGGCAAACACAACGTGTGAGAAATTTAGATACACAATGTCATTGGAGGCAAAGTTCTCACATGCACACATAAAAAACGCTAACCGGACTGTCACCATTACACCTAAAACAGCCACTACCAACACTAAGGAACAAACACATAGACCCACATAGGTGAAGGTACTCACATGTAATCTATCCAAACCACCAAGATCTCCTACAAGCACATCTCCTTGGCTATGTGCACACTTAAAAAAGACAGCACCTCAGACACTACATAACTCTGAAAATCATAGTAGCCCACCTTCCAAGCCTGTATGGCATCACACCACACAGCCAAACACTCTAGTTATTAGGGATTCCATTGTAAGACATACTGGTGTCCCCCTTACCAGGCTAAACAAGGAGAAGATCACAGTGAGCTGTCTGTCTGGAGCTGGGAATCCACAAGATCATGCACGCGCTTATGTCTTTAAGCCACAAGTACCAATATGACATGGTCATAGTCCATATGGGAGTAAATAACCAAAGATGTGAATCACTGGACTACATGAAGAGAGACATGATGGAGCTCTCTGAATCTGTGTCCTACTCAGGTATGAATTAAGTTTTGAGCAGCATCCCACCTTCACCAATGATGATGCTACAATAACAGCAAAAATGATTGACTTCAACAATTGGCTTAGTTTCTGGTGTCACAAGAAGGTGATCCAATATCAGTCGGCCTGGGGAGACATTACTGACAAACTAAGATGCCTTTCCAAAGATGGTTGCACTTGTCACCACTTGGCTTCCTGATACTGGCAAAAACCTTATCTATTCCTATAGTACCTTTATTTAGGCCATGCAAAACTGTTAAACCCTCCAACATAACAATAGTCATTCACAACTACCTAAAGGTATTGCCTCTCAATGCTATGAGTTTAAATAAAAAAAAAAAAACTGCACTCTCTGAAAGCATTCCTCCATCTGGAAAACACAGACTTTTAAATAAAAAATGCACTTACTGGAAGCGCACCTCACCCATGAGAATGCAGACATATGTGTAATCATGGAAATATGATTCAAAGCCATGGAAAGCCCCCGACTATCAAAGGTTACAAAGCCTTTCATACATTTTGATCCCCTCAGCTTAGGATAAAACAAAGTGAGGAGGTTTCTCAGTGTGTATAAAGGAGATGTATGCTGTTGAACTGGTCGAACAACATGACTTGCTTGAGCTGCTCCATGCCCAACTAACTATAGGTGCAACCCCCTATCATATTCTTGCTAGTTGGAGATCCCCTTAGATGAACCTTGTCATCACAATGAACAAAACATGCTGGAGGGATAGGTTCCTGACCCAGAGACTGCCCATACATGTCAAGCAGACCACCTCCTTGGCCCTTTTCAAAAGGAAACTTGACGATTGGACGGGAGATAGGAAATTCACCCCGGGGATCATGTCAGTCACCCTGCTAGACATGGGTCCAGGGAAGTAAATATTGTGGGAAGAAATATCCGGGGAATTGTTTGGCTAGGCTTGTATAGGCCCTAGGGCCGATAGCCTAGTACCAACCTATGAGTCTGGAAAACCACACCTCCTACCTAAACCTACTGGAATCTCTTAGCATTCAGCCTAACACCATATTTATGTGTGATGTCAAATGCTCCTCCATAAACTGGGAGACTTATATGACCTATAATTCACTTGCTCAGAGGTTTTTGGGCTTTGTCAATTCAAGCACCCTGGAGCAACTATTTATCTCCCCAACTAGAGGTATCGATATCCTAGACCTAGTACTCATAGGTTCATAGGTTCATAGGTTGGTACTAGGCTATCAGCCCTAGGGACTATACAAGCCTAGCCATAACAATTCCCTGTCTATTTCTTCCCACACTATTTACTTCCCTGGACCCCTGTCTAGCAGGGCAACTGACATGATCCCCAGGGTGAATTTCCTTTCTCCCATCCAATCATCAAGGTTCCTTTTGAAGAGGGCCAAAGAGGCACTCTGCTTGACATGACATGGCCTTGTATGTTAAGCAGAGATTGCCTCTGAGTAGACAGTATGTGACAGAGTATAGCTGGAGTTTTTTAAGGCAGTCAGCGTAGGGCATCTGCTTTAGGCCTGTGATTCTTTTAGTGAGGTATTTCTGTGGCCTTTCCAGTTGTTGCAGATGTCTTGAGAGGTACATACCAAACGGGGCGTTGTATTCTATAATGGGTCTAATGAGGGATGAGTACAGTGGGACAATGACCTCCTTTTTTCTGGATGAAAAGTCCTTAGTGATGAGGTGTGCCACATAGAAGGATTTCCTGACTGTTGTGGCGATGTGGTTATCGAAGGTGAGACCACTGTCCACCTGTGTCCCTAAGTCTCTTATCACACTTTCGGTGTTTAGTGTACTGCCACCTATATGGTAATTCATGGGTACATGTTTTTCCCAAAGGGGATAACTATACATTTCTTGGCATTGAGCTTGAGCCCAAGGCACCAAACATCTGTTTCTGTAAGGCCCTTTTGAAGAGTATCCACATAATTTGGGGATTCAATAATGGCTCCCAGTTTGCAGTCATCTGCAAACTTTGTTAGCCAGAGTCCCTTAGTGTTGGCCTGTACTTCAGAGAAGTAGATGCCAAACAAAAGCAGTCCCAGGACTGAACCCTGAGGTACTCCACTTGTCACTTGTCTGGAGCTGGATTTGGTTCATAGGTTCATAGGTTTATACTAGGCTATCTGCCCTAGGGCATTTATAAGCCTAGCCCAAACTTATGTGGCTTTCACCACCCCTTAAGTTTGAAAGGTACTATGCCCATTAGTTTACCATGCCTCTGTCCAGCAGTGACACTGAGGTGATCCCCGGGGTAAACCTGCGATCTCCCATCCATTGATCAAGATTTCTCTTGAACAGGGCCAGCGAGGTGCTCTGCCTCACATGTACCGGGATTTTGTTCCACAGCATAGGGAGTCTCTGGGTGATGAATCTGTCCCTCCAGCACGTCCTATTTATAACTGTGTTAAGGTTTAAGTCTCTTCCTCTTGTATTTCTTATGGATTTAGATTTTTTGAGGTGGAGCATGTCCATCAATTCCGGGTTAGACATGGCCTTGTACGTTAGGCACAGGTCACCTCTGAGCAGGCGGTATGTGACTGAATAGAGCTGGAGTTCCTTCAGTCTGGCAGCATAAGACATATTTTTGAGACCCTTTATCCTTTTTGGTGAGGAACTTTTGGGGCCTTTCCAATTGCTGCAGGTGTCGGGTAAGATACATTCCGAATGGGGCATTGTACTCAATCATTGGTCTGATGAGTGATGAGTACAGGGGAACAATGACCTCCCTTGATCTAGATGTGAATCCCTTCATGATCAGGTGGGCAATGTAGAAGGTTTTCCTAACTACCTTGGCAACGTGGGTGTCAAATGAAAGGTTACTGTCAACCTGGGTCCCCAAATCCCTGATAACCTTTTCTGTGCTTAGTGGATTGCCACCTATATGGTAGCTAGGGGTAACCTTGTTTTTCCCGAAGGGTATGACTATGCATTTTTTGGCGTTTAACTTTAGGCCATGGCTTTGGCACCAGTTATCTGTTTCTATGAGACCCTTCTGGAGGATATCTGTGTCTGATGTGTTTTCAACTATGGCGCCCAATTTGCAGTCATCTGCAAACTTTGTCAGCCATAATCCTCCTGTGTTTGCCTGTACTTCTGAAAAGTAGATGCCGAACAAGAGGGGGCCCAGGACTGAGCCTTGTGGGACACCACTTGTGAGCGGCTTGGAGTCTGACATGGCGCCAGCCACTCTGACCCTGTGGGTTCTGTCACTTAGCCAGTTTGCAACCCATCTTGTGATGTATGGGTTTACATTTAAGTTGGTGAGTTTTTCTATGATACCCGAGTGGGGTATTGTGTCGAAAGCTTTTGCAAGGTCAAGGTAAGCTGTGTGGACTGCCTTGCCCTCATTAATGGCCTTGGAGTCAGCTACTTTTACAGTGTGGGTTCTATCAGTAAGCCAGTTAGCAACCCATTGGGTGATGTAGGGATTAATGCCCAGCTTAGTAAGTTTATCTATGATTCCAGAGTGGGGGATGGTGTCAAAGGCCTTGGCAAGGTCTAGATAGGCTGTGTGAACCACCTTACCATTGTCCATGATTCTGGAGACTGATTCGAAAAAGTCAATCAGGTCCAGGAGACAAGATCGGCCCTTCACAAACCCAAACTGGGTGGGTTCCAGTGTTTGAAGGTTGCCAATGTATTTGTTTATAAGTTCCATGATAATACGCTCCATGGCCTTGCAGATAAGGCTCGTCAGACTGATGGGATGGTAGTTTACAGGATCCAAGGTGGATCCACCCTTGTGGAGTGGGATAACTGTAGCTCTGCGCCACTTAGTGGGCACGAAACCTGAGGTGAGGCTATGATTAAACATGACACCTAAGTAAGGTGACAGTTCATATTGTAGTTCATGTAGTACACAGCCCGGGATGTCATCTGAATACCAGAGATGACAGGTGCAGACCATCTCTGGCAAAGCATCATGGTCTGTCGATCATGTCATCCCAGGCAGACATATACTGGATCCCCTTTGAGAATGACACCAGAACCTTAGCCAATTGTTGAAGTCAATCATTTTGTCCTTTTGCGGTATCATTCTGGGTGAAGGCATGATGCTACTCAGGGCTAGGGTCATACCTGCCTGGGCTACATGATCCAAGAGCTCTTCTATGTCTCTTTTCATGTAGTCCAGGGAGGTATGTCTCAAGTCATTCACTCGAACATGGACAATGACAGAGTCATATTTGTACTTGTTGAGGAGTGACTTGAGTGCATGCATTATGTGGTGGATCCTGGCACCCGACAGACAGCTGACTGTAATTTTCTCCTTGTTCTACCTGGTGAATGGGACATCAGTGTGCCAGACTATAGAGTCCCCTATGACTAAAGTGTTAGGCACATTGTCTTGCCTTAGAGGCTATTGCTGGGTGGCACACTGGTGTTGTGAGCTATGTGACACTTTGGTTGTGATTGGTGTTTGTTTGCATTTCAGCTTCAGAGGTCCTTGTTGCTTGGGCAGGTTACAGTTAAGGGCCTCTGCATATGTGGATTTAGTGTTGCTATATGTGGGTGTTGGTGGTGCGGGTTAAGAAGGGCTACGTGTTGCTTGAGGTGTAGTGTGGGTGTTAACCTTCTGCTCTTGACTGTCTAACACAATCTTGGGTGGAGAGAACTTTGCTTCCAGTTTGGCTATGTAAGTACATCTCTCACAGGTTGTAGTGTTGGGTGGTAGGAGGAGACGGTTGTCTGTGTACATGAGGCAATTACTGCATTGCCCCAGTATGCCCAGATTCACCAGGTGGACAGGAGAAATCACCAGAAGCTGACCTTTGGACATGCCTGGTTTTATTTTTTTTATTTTTTTTTTTTTTTTGTAAAGTACAGGAGCTGTTTTCTCTTACCTTAGCAAGGTACTTTGCAATTATAGGCTGTTTAGTGCCTATGATTAATTTCTCCTTATTAACAAGGAGAGTTGAGTGCTTGTATCAGTTTAATGCTTCCTAGTGCTTTCCAGAAGGTATTCGAGCAAGTGCTAGTCACAGGGATGCTTAAAGGTAAGATGAAAAAAAATGCACACTGCAGTACGCACTAGAGAATTTAGATGTGAAAGTAGGTAACTTAAGTTTTACCTGTTTAAAAAGCTAAAGTTTAGTGGAGAGTTACTATTTTTAAAACAGCAAGATGGATTGAAAGGGGTGGTCACTTTTGTATTCTGATACTATGGAATACAGTAGGATGGCCAATAAATTTAAATAGTTGAAGGGGAGGGATTTCCAAAATGATGATTTTGTGATTATTCACACAAGCCAGTGAAAGCAGAGAGGAAATGAGATCTATGGTCAGATTAACATAGGAGGCAGGCAACTAGAAAGACAGTGGTATTTAACAAGACAACTGTAACTGGGTGGGGGGGGGGGGGATTCTGCCTGACTCAGAAGAGACAGAGCTGTAGTCTCTTTTGAAGTTTTAATATGCAGTTAAAGCAGAATGCAAGTAAAACACAAGGTAAAGAAAACAAACCACAGGATTCAAAATATAAAAAGGCAATAAAGTAATACAAAATACAACAAATAAAAGCAAACTAACCTTTCCTTCACAGCAAAGTGTAGCAGAGTCTGGATGAGCCTTTCTGGTAAAGCTCTGAAATGTTTTATTTTACCTCTTAAATAGACGGTTTAGCTCCTAGCTCCACCCCTTCAGTTTACAAATGATTAACCTTAAGTGACCTCTTCTATCTTATGAATGAGTCCTTAATTGATCAGTTCTAAATTCTGCCTGACTCAGAAGAGACAGAGCTGTGGTCTCTTTTGAAGTTTTAATATGCAGTTAAAGCAGAATGCAAGTAAAACACAAGGTAAAGAAAACAAACCACAGGATTCAAAATATAAAAAGGCAATAAAGTAATACAAAATACAACAAATAAAAGCAAACTAACCTTTCCTTCACAGAAAAGTGTAGCAGAGTCTGGATGAGCCTTTCTGGTAAAGCTCTGAAATGTTTTATTTTACCCTTTAAATATAAGATTTAGTTCCTAGCTCCACCCCCTCAGTTCACAAATGATTAATCTTAATTGACCCCTTCTTTCTTATGAATGAGTGACTTGAGTGTATGCGTTATGTGGCAGATCCTGGCACCCGACAGGCAGCTGACTGTAATTTTCTCCTTGTTCAACCTGGTGAGTGGGACATCAGTGTGCCAGACTATAGAGTACCCTATGACTAAGGTGTTAGGTACATTGTCTTGCCTTAGGGGCTATTGCTGGGTGGCACATTGGTGTTGTGAGCTATGTGACACTTTGGTTGTGATTGGTGTTTGTTTGCATTTCAGCTTCAGAGGTCCTTGTTGCTTGGGCAGGTTACAGTTAAGGGCCTCTGCATATGTGGATTTAGTGTTGCTATATGTGGGTGTTGGTGGTGTGGGTTTAGAAGGGCTACATGTTGCTTGAGATGTAGTGTGGGTGTTAACCTTCTCCTCTTGACTGTCTAGCACAATCTTGGATGGAGAGAACTTTGCTTCCATTTTGGCTATGTAAGTGCATCTCTCACAGGTTGTAGTGTTGGGTGGTAGGAGGAGATGGTTGTCTGTGTACATGAGGCAATTACTGCATTGCCCCAGTATGCCCAGATTCACCAGGTGGACAGGAGAAATCACCAGAAGCTGACCCTTGGACATGCCTGGTTTGTTTTTTTTTATTTTATTTTTTGTAAAGTACAGGAGCTGTTTCCCTTACCTTAGCAAGGTATGTTGCAATTATAGGCTGTTTAGTGCCTATGATTAATTTCTCCTTATTAACAAGGAGAGTTGAGTGCTTGTATCAGTTTAATGTTTCCTAGTGCTTTCCAGAAGGTATTTGAGCAAGTGCTAGTCACAGGGATGCTTAAAGGTAAGATGAAAAAAATGCACACTGCAGTGCGCACTAGAGAAGTTAGATGTGAAAGTAGGTGACTTAAGTATTACCTGTTTAAAAAGTTAAAGTTTAGTGGAGAGTAACTATTTTTAAAACAGCAAGATGGATTGAAAGGGGTGGTCACTTTTGTATTCTGGTACTATGGAATACAGTAGGATGGCCAATAAATTTAAATAGTTGAAGGGGAGGGATTTCCAAAATGATGATTTTGTGATTACTCACACAAGCCAGTGAAAGCAGAGAGGAAATGAGATCTATGGTCAGATTAACATAAGAGGCAGGCAACTAGAAAGACAGTGGTATTTAACAAGACAACTGTAACTGGGTGGGGGGGTGAAAAAAAATTCTGCCTGACTCAGAAGAGACAGAACTGTAGTCTCTTTTGAAGTTTTAATATGCAGTTAAAGCAGAATGCAAGTAAAACACAAGGTAAAGAAAACAAACCACAGTATTCAAAATATAAAAAGGCAATAAAGTAATACAAAATGCAACAAATAAAAGCAAACTAACCTTTCCTTCACAGCAAGGTGTAGCAGAGCCTGGCTGAGCCTTTCTGGTAATTCTCTGAAATGTTTTCTTTAACCCCTTAAATAGATGGTTTAGTTCCTAGCTCCACCCCTCACTTCACAAATGATTAACCTTAAGTGACCTCTTCTATGTTATGAATGAGTCCTTAATTGATCAGTTCTAATTTCAGCCTGACTCAGAAGAGACAGAGCTGTGGTCTTTTTTGAAGTTTTAATATGCAGTTAAAGCAGAATGCAAGTAAAACACAATGTAAAGGAAACAAACCACAATGTTCAAAATATAAAAAGGCAATAAAGTAATACAAAAATACAACAAATAAAAGAAAACTAAACTTTCCTTCACAGCAAAGTGTAGCAGAGTCTGGATGAGCCTTTCTGGTAAAGCTCTGAAATGTTTTGTTTTACCCCTTAAATAGACAGTTTAGCTCCTAGCTCCACCCCCTCAGTTTACAAATAATTAACCTTAAGTGACCTCTCCTAACTTATGAATGAGTCCTTAATTGATCAGTTCTAATTTCTGCCTGACTCAGAAGAGACAGAGCTGTGGTCTCTTTTGAAGTTTTAATATGCAGTTAAAGCAGAATGCAAGTAAAACATAAGGTAAAGAAAACAAACCACAGGATTCAAAATATTAAAAGGCAATAAAGTAATACAAAATACAACAAATAAAAGCACACTAACCTTTCCTTCACAGCAAAGTGTAGCAGAGTCTGGATGAGCCTTTCTGGTAAAACTCTGAAATGTTTTATTTTCCCCTTTAAATATAAGGTTTAGTTCCTACCTCCACCCCCTCAGTTCACAAATGATTAACCTTAATTGACCTCTTCTTTCTTATGAATGAGTCCTTAATTGATCAGTTCTAATTTCTGCCTGACTCATAAGAG
This sequence comes from Protopterus annectens, assembly GCF_019279795.1. Lineage (NCBI taxonomy): Eukaryota > Metazoa > Chordata > Ceratodontiformes > Protopteridae > Protopterus > Protopterus annectens. The sequence continues at coordinate 1,612,162,933 of NC_056732.1, read as the reverse complement.
ACAGAGCTGTGGTCTCTTTTGAAGTTTTAATATGCAGTTAAAACAGAATGCAAGTAAAACACAAGGTAAAGAAAACAAACCACAGTATTCAAAATATAAAAAGGGAATAACATAATACAAAATACAACAAATAAAAGCAAACTAACCTTTCCTTCACAGCAAAGTGTAGCAGAGTCTGGATGAGCCTTTCTGGTAAAGCCGGACATGGACATGGACTTGTTGCTCCCTCCTGTGCATGAACTCCTCCCTGGTAAGGTCTGACCAAAAATTATCTCCTGTAGTATTAAAACTGACCTAGAACCCCATAAAACTCCAACCTGTTAAGAACTTTGCTAAGTTCAAATTAGCAGCAATACCCTGTGTACCTATGTAATGGTAAGAGATCTGAGATCACAAGTAGACTGCGACCTTAAAATTTGACCACCATGGGTCTACTGTAGTAAGGAAGGTTTTATACATAGCACACTTTATTAGCAAAGGCACATCGCCTGTAGAGCAAAGGAAGATATAATCCATCTATACTCATCACTAATCAGGCCCATAATTGAGGACAATGCCCCTTTCAGCATGTTTCATACAAAAGACCTGCAGCAGTTGGAGAGACCTCAGAGGATTCTAGCTAAGATGATCAAGGGACTCCAGCATGTGTCTTATACAGATCAACTAAAGTCCCTGTCACTATACTCAGTATCATATAGACTTCTTAAGGGAGACTTATGCCTGGCTTACATTGCAAGCTGCGGCCCATACCTAATGAATTTGCTGCACATCAATAAATCAAACGGGCTAGACCTACCCGTTCCAGGGACTAAATATGGCCTGTGACTTGAATAGGATGTGCTGGAGGGACAGATTTGTCTCCCAGTGACTGCTGCATCTTTGGAATACACTGCCATTTCATGTGAACCAGAGCACCTCTATGACATTCTTCAAAAGGAACCTGGACAAGTGGATGGGGCACCATAAAGTCTTACCTGGGATAGCTCCCTCAACCCTCTTGGACATGGGCAGTCATTAATAAATACAATCCTGGGTATTGATTTGAGTATCTGTGGTATTACATTGGGATAAAATGGCTAGGCTTGAAATGCCCTCTGGGTCGATAGCCTAGTACCCTCCAATGAGCCTATGATCCTAAGGTCAATTACCTCAAACTAAGTGACAGCTTATTAAACTTCGATGCTCTTCTGAGCTGTACAAAGAAACACTCTATAACCACATTCTTAACTGCATAGAGGAGGCAATACCTGTCTGAGTCAAACGTATGGTTACTGGAAAAAATAAACCACCCTGGTGGACCCATAGTATAAAAAGGCTATTCAACAGAAGGAAAATAAAACTCTCCAAAACCAAGAAGGATCAGACAAAACAGTGCAAAAAAGATACTCACTAGTCTAAAAAAAACAAATTACACAGCTGGTCAAATCTGACAAAGCAAACTACTAGACAAAGATAGCCTCCCAGGTGAAAGATAACCATATATATTTTTTTAATTATGGTCATAACCTGAGGGGAAATGCTCAGCAATGTGCAGAGTTAATCATGAATGGTAACACTTACATTCAGACTGAAACTACAGAAAACCTTCTGGCTGACAATTCCAGTTCAAACTCCCCCCATCACCTTCTACCACACCTAAAGAAATGCCCACAACCATTCCTCTACCAGTCATTACAAGGGAACTTGCTCTTACTACGCTCACTAAAGCCAAAAGCATAGCTTCCACAGGTCCTGACAACATTCTAGGATGCTTCTTAAATAGCTTAAAACAGAATCTATCGGGACCACCTAAAAAACATCTTTAACCTCAGCGTGCTTTGTCCCAAAGGAATAGATTACTGCAACAGTCAGCCCTCTGCACAAGTGAAGCCCATCAACTCACCCAGGGAACTACAGACCCATAAGCTTGACCAGTCTTACCTGCAAGGCCATGGAGAAAATTATCATGGTCCTGATCAATAAAGGCATAGGAAATCTCCAAACACTGGACCAGACCCAGTTTGGCTTTGCCAAAGGGAGGTCTAGTCTGCTCAGTCTAGTGGACTTCTTTGAGAAAGTCATCATGGGTATGGATTAGGGTAAAATGGTATACACTACTTATCTATACATGGCCAAATCCCCCACTCAGGGATCATAGATAAATTTATTGAATTTGGCATAACTCCCTACATCATTGAATGGATAGTAGACTGGCTCACTGTCAAGACACATGTTGTCCGGATAGCTGAATCCACTTCCAGTAAGAAACCTGTTACTAGCAGTGTCCCAGAGGGCTCAATGTTGGGACCCCTCTTGTTTGGTAGATGCAGTACTTCTAAGTGAAGGCCAATATTGGGCCCCTCTGGCTTATCAAGTTCATCACTGTAAGTTGGGAGCAATCATTGAATCCCAAATTATGCTGACATCCTATAAGCAGGCCTGAAAATGACAAACAGCTGGTACCAAAACCATGGTCTCAGACTAAATGCTAAAAAATGTGTAATCATACCCTTCAGCATATCAGTTATCCCTGTAAATTTTAATATTGATAGCACACCCCTAAAAGTAGACTCAGTGGTGAGGGACCTAGGAACACAGACAGATAGTAACCTAAACTTTGACCATGAGGTAGCTACAGTACTGAGGAAATCCTTCTGTGTGGCAGGGCATCAAGTTCAAAGGAAGTGATAGTGTCATTGTGCTTGGCCCTCATCAGGTGCATAATCACATACAATGCTCCCTTCTGCATGTACCTAACCAGGCACTTACACCAATTGGAGTGGCCCTAGAGGTTTCTTACTAAAAAATACAAAGCGTAAGACACATGTCTTATGCACACTGACTAAAGAACCTATCCCTTTACTCCATCTCAAATCATTTATTGAGAGGTGATGTATGCATGGCCTACAAGGCATTCTCTGATTCAGTTCTTATGAAAAGTATTCACAAGGAAAATTATACAAAATGCGTATGCTCCATGGACATGAGAGTTATTTGTGACTCAAACAGAACTTGCTGGAGAGATGGATTCATATCTCAAAGGCTAACTCATCTATTGAGTAAACTTCCCACCTTCATAAAACAAAGCCTATCCTTCACTCTCTTCAAAAAGAATTGAGATAAATGGACGGGGAACCATAAATTAATTCCTGGGGTGCTGCCATGTCCCTAATGAACAGAGGCTGTCTGTAAAATGACTCAGGGCTCCAACACCAAAAACTAACTACCCTGATAGTACTTCATCCCATATCTGGGGAATTAAGATATAGTACTTCATATTCTGTTTTTTATTGGCTAAGTTTGTAAAGGTTCTTGTGCCATTAGCCTAGTAATCTGGGTATGGTTCCTGATCCCCTTACTCCATTGTAAAGCTGGTAAAGCTGTAACTGTTCTTTCCAAACTGTCTGATAATGACTGCTTAAAATATAATGTTGTAAAGAATTGTTTGCTATAATTTTTTGTTAACACCTGAAGCTTATAGGAAAAGGTTTCATGAGCACAGACACAAGGCAGATGAAAGTGTGTGTGAATATGCTGCTGAATTAAGCACTTATTTTCATAGGTGGGTGAGTGGATGTCAAGTCACCACTTTTCAAGAGCTGGCAGAACTTTTGGTGAGGGAACAAGCCCTTAGCACTTTGCCTGAGGAGATGAGGATCTGGTTAGTTGATAGACAATGCCTTACTGTAGATGAGTTGGGGAAGAAGGGAGACCTATACCTAGTAAGCAGGGCATCCCTGAACAAGAAAGGGACAGCCAGTGCTGCTCATGTGTCTAAGGGAATCCATGGTGGGCAGCTTAGACTGCCCCAACAGAGTCTGTCAGTAGCAGTGGAAGCCACGAGCCCAAGCACACGTCCAGGACCTATGGTTAAATGTTTTAAATGCAACCAGTGGGGCCATGTAGCATATAGATGTCCACGGAGGCAAGGTGGGGAGCAAAAGGTGGGAAAGTCAGTAAGTGGGAATGACAGAATGCCAACAGTAGGTTGTCTTGAGACAACAAGGGTATCAAATTACCATAGTGCAGATGTCCTGATAGGGAATGATTTTGGTAATGCAGTACCATGTGTTCATGTAGTTACATGCAGTCAGGATTGGAGACAAACATGTGGGTCTGGTAGCCTGGGGAAGACTTGCAGCCAGGACTGGTGAGGTGGTTACTTCAGACAGGAAGCTACCCTGTAACAGTGAGACTGAAGGTGAACCACACCTGCTTGTGGGTACTGATGTTACCTTGGACAGAGTGACTACAAGGGCAGAGGTGAGTAGTAGTACCCAGGCTGATAGTGAGGCACCTCTGTCAGAGGATACCAGACTTCCTGTGGAAGGGGAGCTGGGAAGGAATACAAACAGAGAGTTGAGACAGACTCAGCTCTCAGACCTTATATTACAAGGCCTGAGGGCGGTAGCTAGCGAGGCATCTGAATCTCAAGGGAAAGGGGAATCTGCATACTGGGACAAAGGGTTACTGTATAGAGAGTGGACCCCTGAGTGAGGGCTAGAGGGTGAGAGAATACAACAGTTGGTAGTGCCCAGAGCCTACCATCTTGCACTTCCAGCCATAGCCCATGATATTCCCTTTGCAGGTCATATGGGCATAAAACATACAAAGAGACGTATTATGCAGAACTTCTATTGGCCTGGGATTTCCAGAGATGTAACAGGGTACTGCAGTATCTGTGAGCAGTACCAAAAGGTAGGAAAGGCAGGAGACAAGGTGAAAGCTCCTTTGATGCCTTTGCCTGTGATTAAGGCACCATTTCAGAGGGTAGCTATGGGTATTGTGGAGCCTCAGAGTACCCCAAGTTCCACCGGGAAAAAGTATATCCTAGTGGTAGTAGATTATGCTACCATATATCCTGAGGCAGTGGCTCTGTCCTCCATTGAGGCAAAAAGGTGGAAAATGCTTTGTTAGAGATTTTCAGAAGGGTAGGTTTCCCAAAAGAAATAAACTGTTGATGCAACCACAGGCAAAAACTAAAAATCAAATAGCGTAGAAACAATTTATTACCGCTTTCGTCAGAAGACTTCATCAGAATACTTTGTTACAAAAAAGTCCCTGCCTTAAATAGCACTTTAATTATCCAATTTAACAATTAATTAAAAACATTAAAATCTTTTAAAGAGTTATCACTGTAACACCTGTAGATTTTTATCGGTAGGACCATTGATCACCATCGACAATATTGACAAGACTTTTCAAGTACCCCAATATGTAGATTGTAACACAGCAGGTGTGGTATATATTGGGCTATGTAGCACATGCCCAGCTTTTTACGTCGGAATGACGACGAGAAGTTTAAAAACACGTATACGTGAGCACCTATATGACATCAAAAGGCACGATGAAAAGAATGCATTATTTAAACATTCTGTAACATGCAACAATTTTAAAAAGTTTTTATTCTCTGTTCTTGAGGTTTGTAAAACTGATGTAAGGGGAGGAGATTTTAGAAATTTTGTGGAACAGAGGGAAGCTTTGTGGCAGATCCGTTTAAAATCTGATAAACCTCCGGGTTTAAATGGAATGGTCAACATTAAATGTTTTTTAAAAAATGGCAAACTAGGTATTAATAAAGACAACACTGAATTGTTGTTTATATAATATGCAAGTGCTCTTTAAAAGATTTTAATGTTTTTAATTAATTGTTAAATTGGATAATTAAAGTGCTATTTAAGGCAGGGACTTTTTTGTAACAAAGTATTCTGATGAAGTCTTCTGACGAAAGCGGTAATAAATTGTTTCTACGCTATTTGATTTTTAGTTTTTGCCTGTGGTTGCATCAACAGTTTGTTTCCTGGCCGGTTATATTTTCTTGGTTTGCTACAGTGGTATTTCGTTTTCTGTTTTTCTATATACCATGGCCGAGGAATCAATCACCGATGAACAACTTTTAAATTTAAGTGTTCACCCCACTCCAGGTTGTGACTCTGATTTAAGCATTAACAAACTGTTTATATCAACTTTATTTGATATACAAAAATCGATGAAGTTTTTGATGTCCAAAGCTTCTGATGTACCATCTCCAGTGGCGAATGCCTCTAGCCCGAGTGCTTCTTTCAATGAACTTGATACTGTTATTGAGTTAGAAGAACAACCAGCTACAGCTCAGAACAGAGGTAACGGAGGTAATAGGGACACCGGACGACAGCTTCCGGTTCGTGAGTCGGCGGTAAAACCTCTGTTAGAGTATACCACAAACCCGTTTGGTGGATATTCAGCTAAACTTTGTTCCGTATCCAACGAAGAAGTACTGCATCAACAAGATTTATTGACCCGACTTCTTAAAAGATATAGGTCGCTGCACATCGAAAATTGCTACTTTAAAAGATGCATGGAACTAAAGGTGATGCCAAAGGGATTGCGATTTTTCAAATGCCCCAACGGGGTTCATATCGGAGACTCACTGTTTGAAACATTAGTGTCATTCTTCAACGAATCAGGTATGGCATTCTTGAAGATATTATCTGACAACAACATTGCTAAAATGAATATTTTAAGGGCCGAAATTTCCGATTTGGAAATTAAACTTAGAAATGTTTGTACTGTTTCAAATCAGAATGATTTCTTTGACAAATTAGTTGCTGACATTGATAAACATTCTCTTGAAGTAACTAATCGCAAACATTCCAAACTGGAACGCGACATTGTGAGCTATCAGACCAACTCTGCTTATAATTTTTTCGTTCCAGGAAATAAGGAATTTAAATCTAGAGCTACTGGCATTTACCTTAATAACAAACATTTTCATAGTAATGTAGGCAATAATAAGCCTTTGTTTAATGAACTTCCTATAAGTAACAAGAAGACTTCATTAAATATGAATAGTGAAAATGCTTTGTTTTGTAACTGCAAAGGCTCTATTGCTAAATCTGTGGACACAGGACATGACACAGTTAGCCATACTACTGGTGACACTGGGGTTGATGTGGTTAATAAAGTGACTGATACTAATGCTGGTAAAACTGTTGGGAACACCAGCATTGATGCTTTAAATCCAGGAGACTCTGCTTTTTTAGGAAAAAGAACCCAAAGCAGCAAGAAAGCTATGCTGACCCGGAGCAGAACCTTTTTGAATTCTCAGTCCTCCGAGGAAGAGAATTAAACTATGAAGCGGACAATGACTATGTTAAATCTAATTTTGACATAATAAATCTCACTGACTGTATTTTTACAGAAGAGGAATTAAATGTGTTAAGATTAGGCCTTAATTTTGTCCCCACTGTTAGAGCAGATTATGGGAACACTGTTTTGGATATCAAGAAATTCTCCAGGAAAATAAATTTGTCTTACATTCTAAACGATGTAGATTTTGGGAAAAATAGTTCTTTAGTGAAACCTTCCACCTATAATCCACCTTTAACACACACAATTAAAATATTTGAGGAGGCATGTGTTAATGATCTTGAGAATATTTTCTGTCAGAAATTCAAACAAAGGCACAATATGAGTGTAAATGAAAGAAAAGCATTTAATGCATTGCGTGATAGGAATAAAACTCTACGCTTTATGAAAAGCGACAAGGGTGGTAATATTGTTATTATGACCCAAGCACAGTACAATGATAAAATGATGAGTTTATTAAAGAATCCTGATGAATATGAATTGGTTACACCATTTTTTATTAAGAAGAAAGAAGCTTTAATTCATTCTTTACTGTATGATGCCTTAATGAACAATGAAATTAACACAGACGTATTTGAATTTTGTGTGATAGAGAAGCCTAGAATTGGAATTTTATTCGGTATTCCCAAAACACACAAAAATTTATTGGACCCCCCCTTTAGACCCATAGTGTCCTCTCCCCATTCGGTAACTGAGGGGATATCATTGGTCCTTGATGCCACCTTGGGACCCCTGGTGTCCAGACAGGAATCATCCATCAAAGATTCTTGGCATTTTTTGAACAGGATTAACCATTTTGCCACCAAAGGGGTCTTTGATTTTAACAAACACATCATGTTTACATTAGATGTAGAATCCCTATACACCTGTATACCCCACGAAGAGGGGGTTGATGCCATTCGGTTACTGTTAGCTAAAAGCCATGACTTTAATTCTGGACAAATCTCTACCATTTGTAGATTTCTTGAAATTCTACTCCACAATAATTATTTTTTATTTGGGGATTGTTACTACAGACAAAAAAGAGGAGTGGCCATGGGGTCCTCCGCAGCTTCTTCATACGCTAACTTGGTGATGACTTGGTGGGAGGAGTTTTTTCTAAAACCTTTAACGACCACATTCGATATTCTAGTATACCTTAGGTTTGTTGATGATTTGTTTTTTATTATAAAAGGTGACAATGACACGGTACGTGAATTTGTTAACGAAGTCAATAAACAGGATGGTTTTTTAAAATTTAAACTTGGGAACTCTGGCTTGGCAGTTGATTTTTTGGATGTCTCACTAAGATGGGACTTATTAGAAAACAAATTTAATAGCAAAATACACCGTAAAGAGAGTTTTACTAACAACTATCTACATTTCAACAGTGCCCATCAGAAACATACCATCAAAAATATTCCTAAGGGACAGATGATAAGAGCCTGTCGTATGACATCATCTGACAATGACTTAAACAATGAAATTTTATTCATTAAAAAATTGTTTTTAGAGAGGGGGTATCCTGGTATCATGTTAGATGATATCATCATTACTATTACGAGCAGGAGAAGTATTTCTTATCCTGCTATCCTAAATAACCATGCTGATATACCACAACAAGAGACAAACACAAATGTCCCCCCTGATGTTAACATTACAGGTCCAATATGTTCCCTAGGCATGAGTATTGATGGGTTGGCTATAAAAAAGTTGATTCAAAAGAATTGGAAAATTATACAAGGAAATAGAGACATTTCAAAGGTATTAGGTGAGAAACCTGTTTTTGTTTTTAGAAATACATTTGATATTAAAAAAGCATTGGAAACAAATAAAACACCATTAGTAAATAACAGAATGAAGACGAAGGGTGTTTTTCCTTGTTATCACTGTAACACCTGTAGATTTTTATCGGTAGGACCATTGATCACCATCGACAATATTGACAAGACTTTTCAAGTACCCCAATATGTAGATTGTAACACAGCAGGTGTGGTATATATTGGGCTATGTAGCACATGCCCAGCTTTTTACGTCGGAATGACGAGAAGTTTAAAAACACGTATACGTGAGCACCTATATGACATCAAAAGGCACGATGAAAAGAATGCATTATTTAAACATTCTGTAACATGCAACAATTTTAAAAAGTTTTATTCTCTGTTCTTGAGGTTTGTAAAACTGATGTAAGGGAGGAGATTTTAGAAATTTTGTGGAACAGAGGGAAGCTTTGTGGCAGATCCGTTTAAAATCTGATAAACCTCCGGGTTTAAATGGAATGGTCAATATTAAATGTTTTTTTAAAAAATGGCAAACTAGGTATTAATAAAGACAACACTGAATTGTTGTTTATATAATATGCAAGTGCTCTTTAAAAGATTTTAATGTTTTTAATTAATTGTTAAATTGGATAATTAAAGTGCTATTTAAGGCAGGGACTTTTTTGTAACAAAGTATTCTGATGAAGTCTTCTGACGAAAGCGGTAATAAATTGTTTCTACGCTATTTGATTTTTAGTTTTTGCCTGTGGTTGCATCAACAGTTTGTTTCCTGGCCGGTTATATTTTCTTGGTTTGCTACAGTGGTATTTCGTTTTGTGTTTCCCAAAAGAAATACTGACTGACAGAGGTGTCAATTTCATGTCAGACCTACTGGCTTGTCTGTGGATGTACTGTGTGGTGAAGGACCTAAAGGCCACCGTCTACCATCCCCAGGCTAATGGTCTTGTTGAGAAGGTAAACTCTACACTCAATACCATGCTACAGGCATTTGCAGACAAGTTTAAGAGGAACTGAGACAAATATCTGCCCCATCTCTTATTTGCCTACAGAGAGGTGTCCAATGAATCCACAAGTTTTTCATCCTTTGAGGTGCTGTATGGGGCATAGGGTGAGTGGGCCTCTAGATTTTATTTGAGATGAGTGGGAGGATGAGTGTGCATCCCACAAGGAGTCTGCTGTGGCATATGTCCTAAACCTCAGGGCAAGGCTCAGAGAACTCATGGCCTTGGCCCAGGAGAACCTGGCAGAAGCCCAACAGTAGAAAAAGGTCTGGTATGACAGGAATGCTTGAGCTAGAGAGTATGCTGTAGGGAATCAGGTAATGGATTTCATATCTGTCAGACATAACAAGCTGCAGGCAGCTTGAGAGAGACTCTACAAGGTGGTAAAGAAGGTCAGTGATGTTAACTACATGGTAGAACTGCTAGGCAGGAGGCAGGGGTACAAATTGTACCATGTTAACATGATGAAACCTCACCGTGATAGGGAGGCCCTTGTGCTGAATATTTTCAGTGAATTGCCCATCAACTCACCCAGGGAACTACAGACCCATAAGCTTGACCAGTCTTACCTGCAAGGCCATGGAGAAAATTATCATGGTCCTGATCAATAAAGGCATAGGAAATCTCCAAACACTGGACCAGGCCCAGTTTGGCTTTGCCAAAGGGAGGTCTAGTCTGCTCAGTCTAGTGGACTTCTTTGAGAAAGTCATCATGGGTATGGATGAGGGTAAAATGGTATACACTACTTATCTATACATGGCCAAATCCCCCACTCAGGGATCATAGATAAATTTATTGAATTTGGCATAACTCCCTACATCATTGAATGGATAGTAGACTGGCTCACTGTCAAGACACATGTTGTCCGGATAGCTGAATCCACTTCCAGTAAGAAACCTGTTACTAGCAGTGTCCGAGAGGGCTCAATGTTGGGACCCCTCTTGTTTGGTATATACAGTACTTCTAAGTGAAGGCCAATATTGGGGCCCTCTGGCTTATCAAGTTCATCACTGTAAGTTGGGAGCAATCATTGAATCCCAAATGATGCTGATATCCTACAAGCAGGCCTGAAAATGACAAACAGCTGGTACCAAAACCATGGCCTCAGACTAAATGCTAAAAAATGTGTAATCATACCCTTCAGCATATCAGTTATCCCCGCAAATTTTAATATTGATAGCACACCCCTAAAAGTAGACTCAGTGGTGAGGGACCTAGGAACACAGACAGATAGTAACCTAAACTTTGACCATGAGATAGCTACAGTACTGAGGAAATCCTTCTGTGTGGCAGGGCATCAAGTTCAAAGGAAGTGATAGTGTCATTGTGCTTGGCCCTCATCAGGTGCATAATCACATACAATGCTCCCTTCTGCATGTACCTAACCAGGCACTTACACCAATTGGAGTGGCCCTAGAGGTTTCTTACTAAAAAATAGAAAGCGTAAGACACATGTCTTATGCACACTGACTAAAGAACCTATCCCTTTACTCCATCTCAAATCATTTATTGAGAGGTGATGTATGCATGGCCTATAAGGCATTCTCTGATTCAGTTCTTATGAAAAGTATTCACAAGGAAAATTATACAAAATGTGTATGCTCCATGGACATGAGAGTTATTTGTGACTCAAACAGAACTTGCTGGAGAGATGGATTCATATCTCAAAGGCTAACTCATCTATTGAGTAAACTTCCCACCTTCATAAAACAAAGCCTATCCTTCACTCTCTTCAAAAAGAATTGGGATAAATGGACGGGGAACCATAAATTAATCCCTGGGGTGCTGCCGTGTCCCTAATGAACAGAGGCTGTCTGTAAAATGACTCAGGGCTCCAACACCAAAATTGAACTACCCTGATAGTACTTCATCCCATATCTTGGGAATTAAGATATAGTACTTCATATTCTGTTTTTTATTGGCTAAGTTTGTAAAGGTTCTTGTGCCATTAGCCTAGTAATCTGGGTATGGTTCCTGATCCCCTTACTCCATTGTAAAGCTGGTAAAGCTGTAACTGTTCTTTCCAAACTGTCTGATAATGACTGCTTAAAATATAATGTTGTAAAGAATTGTTTGCTATAATTTTTTGTTAACACCTGAAGCTTATAGGAAAAGGTTTCATGAGCACAGACACAAGGCAGATGAAAGTGTGTGTGAATATGCTGCTGAATTAAGCACTTATTTTCATAGGTGGGTGAGTGGATGTCAAGTCACCACTTTTCAAGAGCTGGCAGAACTTTTGGTGAGGGAACAAGCCCTTAGCACTTTGCCTGAGGAGATGAGGATATGGTTAGTTGATAGACAATGCCTTACTGTAGATGAGTTGGGGAAGAAGGGAGACCTATACCTAGTAAGCAGGGCATCCCTGAACAAGAAAGGGACAGCCAGTGCTGCTCATGTGTCTAAGGGAATCCATGGTGGGCAGCCTAGACTGCCCCAACAGAGTCTGTCAGTAGCAGTGGAAGCCACGAACCCAAGCACACGTCCAGGACCAAGGGTTAAATGTTTTAAATGCAACCAGTGGGGCCATGTAGCATATAGATGTCCACGGAGGCAAGGTGGGGAGCAAAAGGTGGAAAAGCCAGTAAGTGGGAATGACAGAATGCCAACAGTAGGTTGTCTTGAGACAACAAGGGTATCAAATTACCATAGTGCAGATGGCCTGATAGGGAATGATTTTGGTAATGCAGTACCATGTGTTCATGCAGTTACATGCAGTCAGGCTTGGAGACAAGCATGTGAGTCTGGTAGCCTGGGGAAGACTTGCAGCCAGGACTGGTGAGGTGGTTACTTCAGACAGGAAGCTACCCTGTAACAGTGAGACTGAAGGTGAACCACACCTGCTTGTGGGTACTGATGTTACCTTGGACAGAGTGACTACAAGGGCAGAGGTGAGTAGTAGTACCCAGACTGATAGTGAGGCACCTCTGTCAGAGGATACCAGACTTCCTGTGGAAGGGGAGCTGGGAAGGAATACAAACAGAGAGTTGAGACAAACTCAGCTCTCAGACCTTATATTACAAGGCCTGAGGGCAGTAACTAGCGAAGCATCTGAATCTCAAGGGAAAGGGGAATCTGCATACTGGGACAAAGGGTTACTGTATAGAGAGTGGACCCCTGAGTGAGGGCTAGAGGGTGAGAGAATACAACAGTTGGTAGTGCCCAGAGCCTACCATCTGGCACTTCCAGCCATAGCCCATGATATTCCCTTTGCAGGTCATATGGGCATAAAACATACAAAGAGACGTATTATGCAGAACTTCTATTGGCCTGGGATTTCCAGAGATGTAACAGGGTACTGCAGTATCTGTGAGCAGTACCAAAAGGTAGGAAAGGCAGGAGACAAGGTGAAAGCTCCTTTGATGCCTTTGCCTGTGATTAAGGCGCCATTTCAGAGGGTAGCTATGGGTATTGTGGAGCCTCTGAGTACCCCAAGTTCCACCGGGAAAAAGTATATCCTAGTGGTAGTAGATTATGCTACCATATATCCTGAGGCAGTGGCTCTGTCCTCCATTGAGGAAAAAAAGGTGGAAAATGCTTTGTTAGAGATTTTCAGCAGGGTAGGTTTCCCAAAAGAAATACTGACTGACAGAGGTGTCAATTTCATGTCAGACCTACTGGCTTGTCTGTGGAAGTACTGTGGGGTGAAGGTCCTAAAGGCCATCGTCTACCATCCCCAGGCTAATGGTCTTGTTGAGAAGGTAAACTCTACACTCAATACCATGCTACAGGCATTTGCAGACCAGTTTAAGAGGAACTGAGACAAATACCTGCCCCATCTCTTATTTGCCTACAGAGAGGTTTCCCATGAATCCACAAGTTTTTCATCCTTTGAGTTTCTGTATGGGGCATAGGGTGAGTGGGCCTCTAGATTTTATTTGAGATGAGTGGGAGGATGAGTGTGCATCCCACAAGGAGTCTGCTGTGGCATATGTCCTAAACCTCAGGGCAAGGCTCAGAGAACTCATGGCCTTGGCCCAGGAGAACCTGGCAGAAGCCCAACAGCAGAAAAAGGTCTGGTATGACAGGAATGCTTGAGCTAGAGAGTATGCTGTAGGGAATCAGGTAATGGATTTCATATCTGTCAGACACAACAAGCTGCAGGCAGCTTGAGAGAGACTCTACAAGGTGGTAAAGAAGGTCAGTGATGTTAACTACATGGTAGAACTGCTAGGCAGAAGGCAGGGGTACAAATTGTACCATGTTAACATGATGAAAGCTCACCGTGATAGGGAGGCCCTTGTGCTGAATATTTTCAGTGAATTGCAGGAAGAGTATGTGGGAGATCTGGTGACTGATCTCCTCAGTGAGGCTCGGACTGACACCTCAATTGAAGGGTTAGCAATGTCCCAGCAGCTATCCCCTACCCAGGTTTGAGAAATCCAAGCAGTGTTACAGGAGGTTGGGGACATGTTCAATGGGAAACCAGGGTGCACTCACCTGATGCAGCACCATGGGGATACAGGACCCCAAAAGCCTATTGGGCAGTCCCCTTATAGGATCCCTGAGAGAGTCAAACAGACTCTGAGAGAAGAGATACAGGAAATGTTGGAACTAGGAGCAATTCAGGACTCCAGCAGTTCCTGGACCTCCCCAGTGGTGCTGGTACCAAAGAAGGATGTTAGCATCAGGTTCTGTGTGGACTACAGGAAATTAATTAGTCACACAGAGTCAGATGCTTACCCCATGCCTAGGACAGATGAAGCTCTTGAGCAGCTGGGTGGGACTAAGTATCTTATCACCATTGATCTTACCAAGGATTACTGGCAGGTGTTCTTGACTCTCAGTGCTAGAGAGAGGTCAGCCTTTTAGACTCCTTTTGGCATGTATGAGTTCACAAAGATGCCCATTAGGACGAAAAATGCCCCAGTGACTTTCCAGAGGCTGGTAGATCATATCTTAGCAGGAGCAGGAGATTTTGCCCTTGCTTACCTAGATGATATTGCCATCTACAGCCATTCCTTGTAAGAGCACCTTCTGCATGTCAGGCAGGTGCTGGGCATACTATAGAGGGCAGGGTTGACCATTAAGCCCAGCAAATGTCAGGTGGGTATGGCAGAGGTCTCCTACCTAGGACATAGAGTGGGGAGTGGTAAGATCAAGCCCAGACCTGCCAAAGTGAAAACCATTCAGGTATGGCCTGTGCCTGTTACCAAAAAACAGGTGAGGGCATTTTTAGGGACAGCAGGGTACTACAGAGAGTTTGTCACCAGTTATAGTACTATAGTTACTCCCCATCACAGACCTGACAAGGAAAAATAGGCCAGATAAGGTAGTGTAGACCCCAGCATGTGAGCAGGCATTCCAGATGCTTAAAGGAGCTTTGGAAGGACCCCTCTGTGTTAGCCAGTCCAGATTACAGAAAATAATTTGTTGTGCAGGTGGATGCTTCAAACAATGGGTTGGAGGATGTACTTAGCCAGATTTCTTCAGAGGGAGAAGAGCACCCATTGGTTTATCTCAGTCATAGGTGCTAACCCAGGGAAGAATGCTATGCAGCTGTAGAAAAAGAATTCAGCTTTATCTGTATGGAAGAAAATTCACTGTAGTTACAGACCACAATCGCCTAACATGGTTACATTGAGCCAGCCAGCAAAATGCCAAGTTACTAAGGTGGAGCCTAGGATTGCAAGCATATGATATGACAGTGCAGCACCACAGTGGGGTTAGCAATGCCAACACAGATGGGCTCTCAAGACAGGGAATGGGGTAAATGTATTCCCAGACAGGGTCAACCCTCTCAAGCAATGTTTCTCAAAGGTCACTTGAAAAACTAGCTTGAGTTCTCATGGGGGGGGGGGGTTGTGAAGGCAGCCAGCTCAGCTAGCTGGAATTTTGTAAATAATTCTATGTTATTTGTGAATAGTAATATGATTCGTATGCTTGTCTTACAAATATAAGAAAATTGTATGTTATGTACTGAGCTTCAAGAATGTAACCATGGTGTACCCTATTGGAAAAGAACAGAAATGTATATACCTGTGCAAATCTATGTTTTCATGGTAGAAGTTGTAACATACATAGTTAAATTGCAAAACTCTCAGAAAATAAGTGGAAATTGTTTACAACTGTGCTATAAAGTTAGTTAATGCAAAGAGACATGATGTCTGTAGCTATGATTCTTTCTATTGTCTCGAAAGTTCCAGGCAAAACTTCTAAGAAATAAGCATTTTTGACACAGAGATGTCAAATAGTGATGTCATCCAGCCAATCCAGCAGTAATGTGTAGTATTAATTTAAGAACCATCTCTCAGACAAAGTCTGTGCATTTTGTATCTTGTATTGGATCTAGAAACATCCTCTCACCAGCACTTCTACCTTGCTAATAATAAGTACTAGATTACAGTAATTTCTCTTAGAGATAGATAGGAATATGGCAAGATTAATTTAGATGTTTACTGTATTTATGGCAGACTGTTCTGCAATGTTGTTTTAAAATATTTCATGTGATTTTGAATTCAGTTGTCACTGTGTTGAGTTATTGAGTATTGGCTTGTGCTTTTATTATTTATTATTAAATATATTTAAACCTTTTAATTGTGGCTCATTTATTTAAAGATATTTAAACTCTTAGCGTACTTGCATATGTATTTGGTGACACTGTATAGGCCACTCCTAAATAGCCTTGCTGTTGGTCACACTTACCATTTTGATAATAGTAACATTATACAGAATTGGTCACCCTTTGGGAAGGGCCTTAAAGTAGCTGACAAAGTGTGGTTGGTGGCAGTGATTACTACCTTATAGTCTGGGCAGAAGGGGACATAGCTATGAAACTGTGCCAGCCTTCCCCAGGAGTGTCTGTGTGTTTGTATATCAATCCAATCTCAGAGTGTGTGTGTGTGTGTGTGTGTGTGTGTGTGTGTGTGTGTGTGTGTGTGTGTGTGTGTGTGTGTGTGTGTGTGTGTGTGTGTGTGGGCAGGGACATGAAGCACTAGCTGGACAGAGAGGGTGCTGGAGGTTTTGGCTTGACCAATCAGCTGATATCTTAACCCTATTGCTGTGCCAGTGGAGAGTCTTATTGGAGATCTGGAGACAGAGGGAAAAACCAGCCCCAGACCAACTGTGATCTCTGTTTGCTCTTAAGGGAAATGGTACTTTACTGTGTGTGCACTTGTCATCCTCGCAATGTGCATGTGCCTCATTGGTGTTAGTGGTGAGGATTGAGGGTCTTTGATTAATGGGCCAGTGCAGGGGTGTCACATGTAGCTACAATCTAAATCCCACATACAACAACTGTCATTTTCAATATATATGCTTTTTCTGCCTCTATGTCTACTGGCCATTATTGCTGAGATGAGAGATCTGATGCCCCGTTGTTCCCCTGTAGCAGTGCCCAGATGTACCCCAGTGAGGTGAGATGGGTCGATGGCACCACTGTTCACAGGGAAGCCTGTGATGGGGATTCTTGTTTTAAATCTATAACACAGCCCTCTGGTAGTTACATAGGATTTGCATTACTATGGGAGATACCCAAGCTGAATTGTGCATGCTCCTGCACATGCCCCGCAAAACCTACAAAGGTCCTAGTTTGGATAGCCATGCCTATATCTCTTCCACAAACATGGTCTCCCTATTGAGACCAGCCTCTAACTACTCCTAGATAGGCAGAGCCAGTGACTGGTTAGCCACTAAATCCTGGCATATCTCTCACCCAGTCAGGTACAAATCTCACCAGAATAAGGGACAAATTCAGAAATAATCAGGGACACTTTTAAAATATTAGTACTATTAACATAACCTGAGACAATGACAGAATAAGATAATGTGCATTAATATACACTTTTCTAAAGTAAAATAAGTTTGTAACTAATTATTGTCATTATTTATCAAGTGTAATTTACCACCTTGTTTCCAAAAGTCAACAGTTTTAGCAGAGATTAAGAGGGACAGAAGAATCAAAATCAGGCACATTCGTGAAAATTGGGGTCAGTTGAACGGTATACTCCCTGGGAAGTTGTGCTGTCAAAAAGCACACCATTTCCTGCCCTGCTGCACAACTCATCAGTGCCTGAGCAGCCAGTCAAAGTCAGAATTATATAGCTCCCCACCACAGTGACTGGTACATCTTCAGTTTTCGTTTGTGTTTCTGTGACTTCTTGACTTTCATCACCTGTGCCTTAAATGTCTCATTCATCTTTCCAAAATATAAAAAAAGGAGAAAGAAAAATGAACCCTGTCTAAGAAGTATTATAACAGCATGTAAAATCATGTAATCCTAACTTTTAGAGTTTATTCTAATACAGTTTTCTTTGCAAAGCAGGAGGCAAAGTAATTGTTCTCACTTCAGCATGAAGGCAACTTGTATAAAGAAAAATATTCAAAAACACACCTAAAATATGAGTTGCTTTTTGCTCAGGGAGGTTTGAATTTGCATTGATAATTAACTTTAAGGGTGATGTTGAGGTGAAGCCCGAAGGTGGAAGTACAGGGGTGCTTGCCTCAATTAACACATAAATTTGTAGTGCACTAGCTTAAAACACATAGCACATTAGTGTTTTTATCAACTGTTTAGGTGGTCAACTCCCACATCAGTGAGAACCTATTTCTATGAAACTGCTTAACCTGCCCAGATCTCAGAGCAATTATAACAAGTAAAGTGGTGCATGGTTGAAGCCTCCTGCATGGTGTGTATTCTGCAATTTGTTTCTCATAGCATCAGAACTTGGATTTTTAGCCTGTTTCATATATAGCTGGGAGAAATCTCCCAAAAAAAAAGGATTCACCACAGGCACACAAATAAAAACTACACTGGCAGTTATTTCCCATGTGAAACAGTCACTAGTATTTTGATCCCTGACATGTTGTGACTTGGACACCTGATACCTGTGGAATATGACCTCAGCAACTTGTGGAGATATCCTTAGAGGAACAGGTATCGGCAGAACTAGACATCAGTGTCAGCTACCATATCCATTTTGTTCAAGTGTTACATTCCTTACTTACCAAGGTTATTTCAGTGGATATTTATTGGAAAGGTGTAGATTGCTGTAGTATAAGTGAACTCTTTTTAAATAACATTTTACATTTCTCAGATGGCTGTTTTGCTACTTCATGGGGAAACTATCAGTACCAGGTGCATTTCAT
The DNA here is from genome assembly GCF_019279795.1 of Protopterus annectens. Classification (NCBI taxonomy): domain Eukaryota; kingdom Metazoa; phylum Chordata; order Ceratodontiformes; family Protopteridae; genus Protopterus; species Protopterus annectens. The sequence continues at coordinate 1,612,143,978 of NC_056732.1, read as the reverse complement.
TAGTTATCACAGATGTATCTTGCACTATGAATTTTTGTCTGGAGTTATGTCATTCAACCAATCTCCTTCACGGATTTTCTAACCACAGCACTCTCACAGCCTACATTCTTCACCCATCTTCATCAACATGCAAAACATCTTCCAGATATGTTATACACATGGCAATGGTAATAAAATTCAACACACTCTTCTTTTTTTTTTTTACATAACTTATACTGAACCTTTCCATCTCTTAATAACAGACCAGCTAGAAGGAATAAAAAAAATCCTTGGTTCTTTCTTGGTAGGAAGAGGGAATTACTGGCTGGCCCTCACTCTCCTATTTACTTTACCAGCAGTTCGCATTTATATCACGTTATCAAAAGATGAAAATAGTGAATGCTATTTCATTGGCCCCAAAACATCTAAACATGAAAATATCGAACATTCAGAACAGCAAATTTTTTACCAATGGAAAATATTTGCTGCTCCGAAACCAATACACACTACACAAGCACATCAAACAAACAGCAACCACACACATACACTTAAATTCCTACATCTAACGTTACACTAAACTAAACATACACTACTATCTACCCACTTACCTTAACCCAAACCCTAACCCTAAGGTCCGTCACTATCGCACACTCACCTAACCCGCGCTCTAACCCTAACTCACTTAAACCGCCCCCTAACCCTAAAGTCTGTCACTATCACACACACACCTAACCTGTGCCCTAACCCTAACTCACTTAACCCACCCCTAACTCTAATGTACAAACAATAGCACACTTACCTGAACCCAACCCGTAACTTTCCACCACAGCGCTAAGAATAGCGAAGCCACAGAAATGACCAACCAAATTCTTTACGGAGGAAAGAATTTGCTGATCTGCAGCTTCACTATTCTTAGCGTTCGCTGAATAGTGTTAGATATCAGAACATTCAAAGTTTTAATACTTCGATATTCTGATATAGACCCAGCAGTTCAACTCCTGGGTATGTCCATCAAGGCATATGTTCTCCTGTTCAGATTTATTGCTGAAATGTTATTCAATGCATTAACATAAGGCATTAAAGACTAAAAGCTTCCTTACCAATCACCTTGGCATAGTGCAGTTTACCAGGTTATCCTCCCCACACAGGGAAACAGGCTGCATTTACTCAAGTGTCTGTGAAGGGAGGGACTCAGTCTCATTAGCTTGTTTAAGCAGAAGCTTACCTTGCACACTTGTTTCTGATCTTGAAGTTTTTCTCCCTTTTCTTCTGACAACTACCATGCTTTGGCTGTTTGACTTTTATATCCCCTACTTCCACCATGCACACCTTCATAGATTGATTCCTGCTGAGGAAGGTTGGTCTCACTCTGTTTCTTTCCTGCCCCCAATTCCTTAGCCACCTTCCAGTCTCTCCAATTTAAACATAATTGTCTCCACCCTCCTCCCACCCACTTCTGATCACCCATTAAAGGTACACCACTACACTTATATCCCACTTCCTCGACCACCTTAACGTGATATATGATTCCAAAGACATGCATCTGGAGCATTTTCTCCCCGGGCCTCCGCTGAAAACAGGCTCTGTGGAACCCAGTCGGACATTCCCGGTCAACAAATGTTAAATAAAATAAATAAAATAAATAAAATAAAATAAAATAAAATATTCCCACTCTAAAGTTCCATCCAGTTCCATCAGCATCAACACTTAAAAAATTCCACTAACAAATGACACATCATTCTCAACCCCTTCTCCTTCCTACATACACTCTCTGGTTCTCTCCCATCCATAGCTGGCCTTAAGCATAGGCCAACTAGGGAGCCGCCTAGGGCACCACTCTAGCAAGGACACTTTTCCAGTAATCTGGGTGGTGTAGGTAGACCAGGATGGGGGCATAGGGTGGTGTTGGGGAGGTGCTGTGGACACCTTTTACCTATATATGGATTCACTTTATAACATCAAAAGCTCATAACATTGAAGTTCAAAATATTGAGACCAAAATCTTGAAAATTCAAAACACTGAAAACTCAAAACATTTAATCCCATAACATTGAAAATACATAGGAAACCAACATTTAATATATGCCAGCACAACTACATACAGAAACAAATAAAAAAACAAACCATATTACACTTCTCCAACTATAACCAGGGGGGCAAGCCCCCCTGCACCCCCACAACCCCTGCTACTTAAATATATCAACACAGAGATTCACACTACACTACACAGCACTAAGATGTGTTATGTTGTAGTATAACAAGTAAGAAGGGAATATGACTGAAGTTACCTATGAAACTCCGGTAAGTATTGGAGAGATATATAGTAATATGTCATTTTTAACAGTGAAGTAGTGTTTCTAACAGAAGGTTGAGGATAGTTTTTTACAATTTAAGTAGGCATTCCTGAAGCATGGAATGGTATGTTTCTAATGTTGTTCTTTGTAGTGCGATCTTGGAGTTGAAATATTTAAGTAGCAGGGTGTAGGGGGGGGTATAGCCCCCCACATGGAGGGTGCATGGGGGCTTTGGAGTAGTGTAATATGGTTTGTTTTTTATTTGTTTCTGTATGTAATTGTGCTGGCATATATTAAATGTTGGTTTCCTATGTATTTTCAGTGTTATGGGATTCAATGTTTTGAGTTTTCAATGTTTTGAATATTCAAGATTTTGGTCTCAATGTTTTGAATTTCAGTGTTATGGGCTTTCGATGTCCTAAAGTGAACCTACACACACACACACACACACACACACACACAGATAGATAGATAGATAGATAGATAGATAGATAGATAGATAGATAGATAGATAGTGAGAGTAGAACAGACTAAGGAAACCCTGGAAAGGTGGAGATATGCTCTACAGAGGAGAGGAATGAAGGTCATCAGGACAAAGACAGAATATATGTGTGGAATAAGGGGGAGGAGAGAGAGGAATGGTGAGGATGCAGATAGTAGAGGTGGTGAAGGTGGATGAGTTTAAATACTTGGGATCAACAGTTCAGAGTAATGGTGAGTGTGAGAAGAGAGGTGAAGACGAGAGTGCAGGCAGGGTGGAGAGGGTGGAGTAGAGTGTCAGGAATGATTTGTGAGAGATGGGTACCACTAACAGTGAAAAGGAAGGTCTACAAGATGGTAGTCAGACCAGCAATGTTATATGGGTTAGAGATGGTGGCACTGACGAAAAGAAAGGAGTCAGAACTGGATGTGGCAGAGTTAAAGAATTGGGTGTGGCGAGGATGGACAGGATTTGAAATGAGCATATTAGAAGGTCAGCTCAGGTTGAACAGTTTGGAGACAAAGCCACAGATGCAAGATTGCATTGGTTTGGAAATGTGCTGAGGAGGGATGCTGAGTATATTGGGAAAGGGATGCTAAAAATGGAGCTGCCAGGTAAGAAGAAAAGAGGAAGGCCTAAGATAAGGTTTCTGGATGTGGTGAGAGAGGACATGCAGGTGGCTGGTGTGACAGAGCAAGATGCAGAGGACAAGAAGAAATGGAAACAGATGACCCACTGTGGCAACCCAGAATGGGAGCACTGAAAGAAAAATAATAAGAATATATATATATACATATATATATATATATATATATATATATATATATATATATACATATATATATGTGTGTGTGTTTGTGTGTGTGTGTGTGTGTGTGTGGGTGTGTACATACACACACGTATAGATGAGTATAGCCAGATAGAGATATATAGATATGTATGTGTATGTGTGTGTGTGTGTGTGTGTGTGTGTGTGTGTGTGTGTGTGTGTGTGTGTGTGTGTGTGTGTGTGTGTGTGTGGGTGGGTGTGGGTGTGGGTGTGAGTGTGTATGTACACACACGTATAGATGAGTATAGCCGGATATAGATATATAGATACGTGTGTGTGTGTGTGTGTGTGTGTGTGTGTGTGTGTGTGTGTGTGTGTGTGTGTCTGTGTGTGTGTGTGTGTGTGTGTGTGTGTGTGTGTGTGTGTGTGTGTGTGTGTGTGTGTATCAAACTTTAAGATCAATATCTACATTTTTTAACCATTGTGTTTCCCCCATACTATTCAGAAGAAGCCTATCTCTTTTCAGTTACACCAAAGAAATCAAATACTCATACGGAATGTAACCAAATCTAGTTTTTAAAATAAATATCCCTATTTTTAGAAACTCTGATAAAATTCTGATAAGTGATTGAAAGGAAAAGAGGAATAATGGGCTTGCAAAAACCCCAAAAATGGGATATACAGAAGTGTCAGTTTTGCTTTGAAAAAGTAAATTCAAAGATGCTTATTGGATTATGATTTTTTGATAGACTTTTTGTCCCTATTTATCCCAGTACCTGTTTACCATGTTGTGAATTATGAATAGTCAGAATAAACTAAGAAATTATACCATGACCCCCCCAAAACGTGCACGCTGATTGGCCAGCGTGCCCGTTGTAAATCGAGTTATACTAATGGAAAAAGGTCCGGTCGCCCGGACTTTTTTTCCATTAGTATAACTCATTTTTTTAAAACACTGTCTCGCTATGTTAAATGGGTTTAACATAGCGAGACAGCTTTAAAATAAGCAACAGAGATCTCCGTTGCTTATTTTAAAGCTGTCTCGCTATGTTAAACCCATTTAACATAGCAATGTTTTAAAAGCAACGAGAAAGCAAGATCTCCGTTGCTTTTTAGTGTTTTGCTATGTTAAATGAGTTTAACATAGCGAGACAGTTTTAAAATAAGCAACGGACATCTCCGTTGCTTATTTTAAAACTGTCTCGCTATGTTAAACTCGTTTAACATAATGGCTATAAAAAGCAACGGAGATCTTGCTTTCTCCGTTGCTTTGCTCACAACTCTGATGTACTGCGCAGGCGCAGTACATCAGAACTGCCGGATGCCAGACATCTGCGGAAGGGCAGCAAACAGGCATTATACTATGCCATTATTTAAGAAAAGTAATAGTTTCTTTTCTTAAATAATGTCATGGTATAATAGCAATAACCCACTTCTGGGTGTGGGTAATGCTAAATTTACCCACGGTTGGCTTTGTTTGGTCCCTCGGGCTTCGCCCTCGGGACCAAACCACGCCAGCCGTGGGTAAATTTAGCATTACCCACACCCAGGCGTGGGTTATTGCTATAATATTTCCACTGTTCCAGAGACATCTCAATGAATATTATAGCATTGTTACATATAGTATGAAGGGCATATTTCAAACAGACCACCATTTATTTTGTATATGAATATCAGTTGAAGAGGCCTATAGAATTCAGAACACCTGTCAAAGTCAATCTGCTTATAATTTGTTGCATAATTGGTCTTAGTTTTTAATTATTTTTTCAGCTATTCATCTTACCTTTGATGATTACTTATTAAGGTTGACACTGTGAACCAAACACAACTTAATAAATGCGGTTTTGTTAATTCCCTATGTTTTTAAACCCATTCCATTTCCCATGCTTTGCTTACATATATACATTCAAATATTTAAAGCAAGAGCATTAATGCCCTTCTAGGCTACCAGTATACCAAAAGAGTTGCTCCTGTAATAGGTGTCCAAGCTGTTCTTATATTATCTAAACTAGTGCTTGCTTTAATGTAATTTGGTAGGCTAGTCCATGCACTAGCTACTCTCTCAGAGAACCAGTTAGTACACTTCTCAGTCATAATAGAACATTCTGTCTAGGTGGTCTGATGATTCTTTAATACTTTTTGATAACCCCAAACATTCCCAGAAGTAGTTGTCTATAAATGTATTATATACCTGAATAAAGTCTTCTCTTAAATATTTGTATGAGACACTGTAAAATTTGAGATAAATTAGTCTTTCATATTCATAGATACCCTTGGTATATTTCTGCTGTAATCTTGCTTAACTTTATGTATATTATTAGCAGAATCTACTAAAAATGTTTGTGTGTTAGTAGTTCACAACACAGTTGCTCACTGCCACTGACTCAAAAATGCAAGGACCCTAATTCCCACTAGCCCAATCTTACTTAACTTGCTTAGCCCATTCAATACCCTACCCTATGGAACTGAACAAACCCTAACTCCAGTGCTAAAACTTCCACCCAATTTGTAACCTGAGTCCTTCCTCCCCAACACTAAAACTCCACCCCCCATCCATAACCCTAAAGTCCTCCCTAAACCTAAAGCTCTGTTCTCACTCCCTAAACGTAAAGTTCCTGATTGCTCTCTAAATCTAAAACACCAACCCCTCCCTAACCCTAAAGTTCCCGATCACTTCTAAACCTAAAACTCTAATCCCCCTCTCTAACTCTAAAATCCCCTCCAAATACTTAACCCTAAACTCTCTCCCACAACCTAACCTAAAAATTCCCCTCCTACTTACTAAACTTAAATTCCCTTTCCAATCGCTGCCAAATCCACATTCCCTCCCCTTAACACTCTCTCCCTACACGTAACACATTCACCTTGCTCAAACTCAATGTGCCCAGAAAAGGTATGGTAGCTGCTTGCTCAAATTCATATTTGAGCAGCAGCGTGAGTGAACTACAAGATGCTCATGTCCCTCGATTTGAGACAGTGGTCAAAGCGTGCCTGGGATTCAAGCACTTATCATAGAATATTATTAGTAATGCTAAAAGCTTTATATTGTTTAATCTGCATGCTTTAATGTCTACCAGTTTCACTATATTAATTTCTTCTTTGTTGTTATTAGCTTTGCTGACTAAAACAATGGTATAATTTCAAGCTGTCGTTGTTGCACATTTGCATACCGATTTACTGTTACTGCATCATACCTCAATCTATGACATCTGACTTCTGCTTTTCATGTATATATTGATTGCTATTTATTTGATAATTGGTTGTTTGTTTGTTTGTATGTTGTTAACTGTTTTATCTTAGCTTTGTGGCTCTCAAAATGGACAAAAAGGCTCCAGTGCCATCCCTCTCACCCAGTTAACAAACAAACAATATATAAATAAATAAATTAAAACCCTTTACTGAATATTTCTAAATTTTCCTGCCAAGAAATATGCATTGTGATCAGCATAAAAAATACTTTCTTTAAGCTTGGTTCTTTCTATACATTTTATTAATGCATACAATAACGTATGCACTACATGTATATTTTATGCAGTAGTGCTTTAGTTAGAGACATATGAAAAGTGATTATTGAATAAAATGAGGTGGACATTGAACTCGTGTCAGCATGACCATTTTATAGTATGTATGCTATGCTAAACATGCAGGGTGAGAAGATTTAAATTGTTTTATGTTATTCAACTCTTAAACATAGGCTACTGTTTTTCTAAGCTACAGCAACTCCATATTTTGTGAAACATTATTATTATTATTTTTTATTGGGTAACTTGAATGAGTCAATTACTTCAAATGTCAGATTTATGCAGCTCACTAACTGCTAAGTGATGAATCATTGTCCAAATATGTCTATTTATACTGTGAACATGCATTTTGCCCAGGAAAATAATTAATCAAGTTATGGCTGTTGTGCTGGGCTTTCTTGTAGATCCACTATAAAACCACAACCAACAAGATGCCAAGAAACCACAATGCTGAACACAATTGTCCAAAATGGCAAAAGCTAAAAGGTGAAGCTTAACTGTTTTTTTCAGGGGCTCCCACAGGTGGGAACAATCCCAACACACCTCCATACTCATATATACAAACTCTATGGTCATACAAAGACAAACATGGTTGCACAAACATGAAGAAGGGAGAAGGGAGATTGCTTCCAATACAAAGGAATCATTGCTGTTGGCTACACCGAAATTTTACTCACAGTGATTTCCTCAGGCAAACAGTCACTGGCATTCTCTTCCTCAGTACTTACCTATGACTTACAACTCATGTCACAATAGTATGATTGACTGACACCACAGGTTAATAAACCGGCAGAACTGGATGCGATGCATCTGACATTAGCAAGAATTTGTGCTTGTATCTCACAGAGGTTGCATGAAGATACTCAATGAGAAGGTGTTAGGTGTAAGGAGAGAAATGTGAGTTCAAGAAAGACTGCTTAATGGGCAGGAGGGAAGATGTTTGTCTGTGGCTTTTTTTCTCCAAGTGAAAAGTAACAATGGTTAGCAAAGGATGTCCAGTGATAATAAATGTAAAGGGATTAGCTCTGGAAAGCCTAGGATATTTGCCTAAATGCTTTTTGTTCCCCTCTGTTGACTTCAAGCCTGGCCAGTCTGTTAATTTTTATATGTGAAGACTTATGAACCCCACGGCTGTAACACTACAAAGTCAGAATTTTTTGTAATCTCTTAAGCACACACGCACACACATACACACATATGCAAGCACAGACCCACACACATGCCGACACACACACATACACACACACACACATACACACACACACACACGCACACACACACACACACACACGCACGCATGCACGCACGCACACACACACACACACACACGTACAACATTTCTTGCAGTTAAATAAAGTCAGCATGGGAAGCAAAACTGTACTTTCAGTTGCAAACCTTCACCTGTGGCTTTCATTTGTCTCTGTTGTTGCCATCAGAAAGTACATAGAGTGATATCATATGTCCATCCTCAGAGAGATAAGATTACCATAATTTTTTCACATTGACCTTTTCTCCGCAACTATATCTCTGATGCTTGTAGTAGTGTTTGAACCAGGGTAGCTGGTTTTACAGATGGGATCTCTCCTTGTGCAGCATTGAGATGCCTAATCCTAAAATCAACTGCAAGCTTAAAGAGGAAAACTTAGAAATAACAATGGATGGAACATATCACATGTGAAACAATATAGTTAGGGACTGAATGTAAGGAATACTCAGGCAGCACTTACCAGCATTAAATACAAAGCCTCACAAGAAGTATTTGTAGTATTACTAAACTATATACAGAATGCTTAGATAATATTAGCAGTTTAAAATACAAAGTGAGGAAAAATAAAGCATATATTTATAAAATAAACAAGTACATTTTGCAGCAACATAGTCAGCAGTGGGTGCCCTTAAGTAGTAGCACATTAGGTCAGATATAATTTGTATTTTGTCATAAGAAGAGTAGAAGACAGAAACATAAGATGGAAGAGAAAGTGGCTGACATGTATGTGTACATAGGAGAGGTAATTTAAGCAAAATTTAGGCTAGGAGTTGAAGGGGCATAGCCAGGAGTCAAGTAGGAACAGTTTTGATCTGTCTTTGAAGATGAGTGCATTATCGAGGAGTCTGATTGGAGAAGCAACTAAGTTCTAGGATTTTGTGATACAGTTGCAGTTAAGAACATTTTTTGCTTTTTTGTGAGCTTTGTGAATTGAGAGGAGATGTTTGTCAGTAGAGTAAATCATTCTATTGATGGAATGGAATTGTAGTATACCACTTAGTGCGGGACACAGTTAGTGCCCAGTCGCTCTGAGATCCACTGTTCTGAAATGTTTTGAGCTGCTGATCAAAAAGCATCTTTTATCATGCCTATCTCCTGATTTTAACCCTCTACAGTTTGCGTACAAAGATAACTGATCCATGGCTGATGCCATAACAATAGCACTACACATCTCCCTTGAGCATTTAGAGGGCAAAGACAACTATGCGAGGATGCTGTTCATAGACTTCAGCTTTGCATTTACTATGGTGGTACCAATGCAGCTGATAGGAAAAACTGGCACATTAAGGAATTAGTAAACATCTCTGTAACTGGATCCTGGACTTACTGATTGAGAGACCACAGAGGCTGTGTTCAGTTAAGAACACATCAGAGTGCATCATGATTAACACCAGGGCTCCAAAGGGATGTGTTCTCAGCCCACCGATATTCACCATCCTGACACACAACTGCTATGCTAAGCACAAATCCAACCATATCATCAAGTTTTCTGATGACACAATAGTCGTGGGGCTCTTCACAAACAAGGATGAAAGGGTGTACAGAGAAGAGGTGGCATCTCTGATCAGATGGTGCGAGAGGAACTCAGGAAAAGGAGAACAAATCACCCAGTGCTCAGGATCAATGGTGAGAGTGTGGAGAGGGTTAAGAGTATGAAATTCCTGGTTGTACACATATCAGAAGATCTGTTATGGTCAGGAAACACCAGCCAACTAGTCAAGAAAGCGACCAATGCCGCCACATTTTAAGAAGGCTGAAAAAGCTAAGCTTCCTCCTCATATTCTCTCCACCTTCTATAGAGGTGCAATAGAGAGCATCCTCACCTGCAACTTCACTGTGTGTATGGAAGCTGCACAGTTACAGAAAGGAAGGAGCTAGAAAGAGGGTAAGGGTTGCAGAGAAGGTAACAGCTTCCAGTCTTCCACCAATACAGCATCTTTAATCTGCAAAAAGCATCCGAAAGGCCACCAAAATAATACAGGACAACACTCATCCTGCGCATGGACTGTTAAGCATCTGGCAACAAGCACGAGATATTGCAGCATCCGCTGCAGAACTACAGGGTTCAGTAACAATTTCTACCCTACAGTGATTAGACTTCTGAACTCGGGCACTAGACCCAGGGGTCTGGACACATAAGTCAATTTTTATTTATTTGTGCAATATATACTTGCATATATTCCAAGTAAGTGCAATATTTATTCATAATATCCATAGTCAGTATTATTTAATTTACTCAAGTGCAATATTAGACAAATAACTTTAGCATTTCAATCTGTAGTGTGTTTTGTATTACTTTAAATAGGGTAGTTCATTTGGGTCTATATTATATTTTCGAAAGTTTCAAACATCGAACACCATATTGTCGAAACCATATGAGCGATGTTTGAAATTTTGAAAATATAATAAAAAAATAAAAATAAAAAACTATACTTACCTAAACGCTGTAGGCAGGGGGGCAAGCCCCCCTGCCCCCCACACCCCCGCTACTTAAATATTCCTACTCTGAGATCGCACTGCATTGAAGTAAAGGGAAAATATTCCCTACGGCAATTTCCATGTTACATGCGCGATGTTTCGACATTTCGACCAATTGGGTTCGCTCAATACGTGTTCGCCGTTTACAGTTTTCGATCACGTGATAGGAACCCGTTAATCTAACTCTGGGGAGGGTATTCTATTTGTATATGAGTGTTGGTAAATGTCTCTGCTCTTTCTTGTGTGTATTGGGAGTAGTATTGTATTTGTTAGTTATGTTTATTCCTCTACTTGTTTCTGTGTTGTTTCACTTTCCTTTGTAATCTCAAGAACTGAGCTGATGTACAAAATTTAATTTAGGCTACACGTGTGTAGTTCTAAATGACAATAAAGTTTACTTTGACTTTGACTTTGACATAGTTCTGAGTGAAAGACTAATCTGTGAGCAAACTGAAGTTGAGAGTAGTTGAGGTGAAATAGCTCAAGCCAAGTCAGGTGTCTGAGGGCAATACAGCAATGTGTAGAGTATGGCCTGTTTTGCAAATTCAGCCATTTTATTATAGCAGTGCACTAGCTTAGTTGTGACGGTGGACTGGAGGTTGATGAAAATAGGAGTGGCTTACAGTTGTGCAGGCAGCAGTTAGATGGATGCTAATTATCTGACTGTTTTCAAAGTTAGATATTGTTTGTCTCTGTAGAGGAGATCTAACTTTGGATGTGTTTTTCTTATTGGTTGTTGGATGTAGAAGTTGAATGTCATAATGATGTCTACTATAACTCCTAGTAATTTAGTGTTGGAGACTACCTCAATATTTATGTTATTTGCAGAGGTGATTTGAAAGTTAGCTTTGCATTTGGTATGATGCTTGGGAGTGAAAAGGAGAAGTTTTGTCTTTTTTGGGTTTAGTATTACATCTGATTTTGCTAACCAGTTTTCTATGGAGGACAATGAATCTTATGTGAACTGTTAGAGAAGAATGAGATTTTGTGCAGAGCAGATAAGAGTGGCAGCGTCACTGTACTGGACTAGTTTGGTGTGTTTTGTGGTACTGTGTAAATTAATGATACAAATATTAAGCAATGTTGTTCTAGTATGAAGCCTTGGGGAGCACTGTCAGAGACTGGTTAAATAGAAATGTTAGATTGCCATTTTACAGCTCAGGATCTGTTGACCAGGTCACTGAGGAACACAAGAGAGACTGGAGTAGGGCATATCAAGGGAGGCAAGCTGATGGAGTAGTTAGTTTATTATGAGAGACAGCATCAAAGGCTTTAGATATGTTCTATAAAAGGGCAGATACAATATAATCTGTATTGTGATTTTGATTCATTTTTTTTTTTCAGAAGTCTATTAGTGCATCAGTGGTACTGAGGTTTAGTCTAAACCCATGCTACATGAAAGAGAGGAGATTAGTGGTAAGAAAGTGGTTGAGGAGTTCTGACTAGATGCATTTTTCTAAGATTTTTGATAAGGGATTAAGTACAGCTCTGGGTCTTCAGTTGTAAATATAAGTTGTGTTTTCTCCTTTATGCAGGGGTAGGATGGATGACATTTTCCACAGGGAGGGGGCATAAGACTGTTGGAACAGACCTGTTAACGAGTATCGATAGAGGGTACTTAATGGCATCTGCTACAATTTTCAAGAATTTATTGGGTAGGTTATCTGCACCTATGGTGGTAGGTTTTATTTTTAGAAGGTGCTTTTTAATGATAGAAGATGGGATAGTATTGAGGGAGAAAGTGTCATGCTTGCCACTGATTTGGAAGCTAAGCTGGAATAGTGGTTTCTGGCCCAGAAATTGTAGTTTATTGCCCGTTTGGGCAGTTTTTCCATCTCTTTCAACTTTCTGGTTTCAAAGCCTGCATTTGTGCTTGTTCCCCACCTTTCCTGTAACTAGTCTAGTCTAGATACAGATTTGCTGTATCCAGGACTGTTTGTAAGCGTCTGAGCCCCCCAAGCCTTTCTGTGTTGGAGGGAAGTCTTCTAGCTTATCAGTGGGAGTGGTAAGCACTAGATAGCCTATCTACCACAAGAGTGGTTTCTGGCCCACGAATTGTAGTTTATTGGCCTTTTGGCAGTTTTTTCATCTCTTTCAACTTACTGATTTAAAAGCCCATGTTTGTGCTTGTTTCCCATCTTTCCTGTAACGAGTCTAGTCCAGATACAGATTTGCTGTATCCAGGACTGTTTGAAAGCTTCTGAGCCCCCCAAGCCTTTTTGTGTTGGAGGGAAGTCTTCTAGCTTATCAATGGGAGTGGTAAGCACTAGGTAGCCTATCTACCACAAGATCCAGGTACAGATTCTGAGTTTTAGCACTTGAATTTGCTTGTTCATGCTCAGTACTTGTTCAAAACTTGTTATCACTAATTAAGCTACAAATTACTACAGCACTCAACCTGCCTCTTTACCTAGAGGAAAACAGTTTTTGTACTTACTTTCCTCACTTGCTTAGAGAAAACCAGCTCTTATACTCACTTTCCTCACTTGTCTAGAGGAAAGTAGTTTTTTATTCAGGCATGTCCAAGGGTCAAGTCCCAGTGTTCTCTCCTGTCTATCTGATGAATCTGGGCATCTTGGTGCAATGTAGCAATTGCCTCATGTACACAGACAACCCTCTCTTCCTACCTCCCAACACCGCAACCTGTGAGAGGTGAACTTATCTAGTCAAGCTTGAGGTAAAGCTGTCACCAACCAAGACTGAACCTGACAGTCAAGAGGAGAAGGTAAACACTTGCAAAACATCACACTCATCACATAGTCCCACTAAACCTACACCACCAAAATCCACACATAGAAACACAAAAACATTCACAGAGGCTCTCAATAATTATCTGCTCAAGCAACAGGGACCTCCAAAGCAGAAACCCAAGCAACATCCACCTCCTAACACAACCCAAATCAGACATAGCCCACAGACTCAGTGTGCCAATAAACCACAGCCGTTAGTACCCAACACACTAGTCATAGGTGACTCTATAGTCAGGTACACTGCTGTCCCACTCACCAGGCTAAACAAGGAAAAGGTTACTGTCAGCTGCCTGTTGGGTGCTAGGATTTGCCACATAACCCACGCATTCAGGTCACAACACAACAAGTACAAATATGACTCTGTCATTGTCCACGTTGGTGTGAACGACCTGAGATGTACCTCTCTGGACTACATGAAAAGATACATGCAAGAGCTCTCTGATCTTGTAGCCCAGGCAGGTATGACCCTAGTCCTGAGTAGCATCCTGCCATCACCCAGAATGATGCCGCAGTACAAGGACAAAATGATTGACTTCAACAATTGGCTAAGCTTCTGGTGTCATTCTAAGGGGATCCAGTATCTGTCTGCCTGGGACGACATGGTCGACAGACCATGATGTTTTGCCAGGGATGGCCTGCACCTGTTACCCCTGGGATTTCAGATACTGGCTAAGGGTCTTGCCACCCCTATAGTGCCTTCTTTAGGCAAGGTTCAAATGACAAATTCACCACCATAACAGGAACAGGCAAGCAAAAACTGAGGGTAATGCTACTCAATGCTAGAAGTCTAAATCTCAAAATGCACTTACTCGAAGCACTCCTTAAAATGGAGAACATCGATATCTGTGCAGTGACTGAGACCTGATTCAAGGCTCTAGAGAGCAGCCCTGCATTACCAGGCTATAACTCATGCCACACTTTTCGGCCATCTAACCTGGACCAGAACACCAAAGGTGGAGGTGTGTCCATATTCATTAAGGATATCCACACCTCCAGGCTAGTTGAGCAGCATAATGCACCCGAGGTTATCCAAATGCAACTATCTCTGGGCAAAACTGCAATCCAAATTGTAGCTTGCTATAGGTCCCCCACCATGCCCCAAGATTCCCAGTCCTCTTTTCTTGATATACTGGAAAATATTAGGGTTCAACCAAACATCCTAATAATGGGTGATTTCAACTACCCCACCATTAACTGGGAAAAACTGCTCATGTACCAACTCCTTCACTCAACACTTTCTGGAATTCATAAATTCCAATGCCCTGGATCAACTTATGCACACCCCCATCAGGGGCAACAATATCCTGGACCTACTCATTACCAACATGAGTGACCGGTTTTCCACACCTGAAGTCAATTCATTGTTGGTCAGATCCGACCATAAGCTAATCAACCTAGAAAGCCACATCCTGCCCCCACCCACCATTAAGGAAACTATGGTAAAAAATGTCTCCAAAGCCAACTTCATGCTTCTTAAGACAGAAGTGGCAAACTTCTTGACACCCATGCAGATGGACAATACAGTTATGACTGCTGAATACTACACAAATGCACTCTATAAGCACTTACATGAGTGCATGAATCGCATTATCCCAAACAAAGCCAAGATGCTATCCTCCAAAAAAGGAAGCCATTCTGGTGGTTCTCCTGCCATAAACAAACTCGACAACAGAAGAAAGAAACTGTTGCAAAAGAGAGTAAAATCCCATGAGTGGAGGAACTCACTGGTCAGCCTCAGTAAGAAGCTGAGATCCCTTATAAGATCCTCCAATGCTAGCTATGAAAACAAAATCACCACTGATTCTAAGGGCAACCACAAAGCATTCTATAGCTATGTCAATAATCTCAATGGCAACACCCAGATCTGCTCTGAGTTACAGCACAATGGCATGAAAATTACAGAACCAACTGGTATTGCCAACATCCTGGCAGATAGGTTCAGTGCTAACTTTACCGCCCTCTCACCCCCTAAAGGGCCCATATCTATACAGAAAGAATGCAGAATCCCTGTAATCACATATATGCAGGTAAAAGCTGCACTCTCTAAAACCAAAAACACAGCATCCATGGGACCAGAAAACATCCCAGACTATGTTTTACACCAACTTCAGAACAAACTGGCTCTCCACCTAAACACCATGTTCAATCATAGTCTCATGTCAGGCTTTGTGCCCACTGAATGGCACACAGCAACAGTTATCCCACTCCACAAAGGGGGAGCCACGACTGATCTTGGGAACTATTACCCTATTAGCCTGATGAGCTTGGTCTGCAAGGCCATGGAACGTATCATCATGGAACTCATAAACAATGAAATTGGTAACCTCCAAAGTCTGGACCACACCCAGATCAGGTTTGTGAAAGGCAGATCATGCCTTCTGAACCTGATCAACTTCTTTGAGGCAGTCACCAAAGCCATAGACGAGGGTAAGGTGGTTCACACAGCCTATATTGACCTCACCAAGGCTTTCTACACCATCCCCCATACTGGAATTATAGCTAAACTCACTAAACTAGGTATAAATCCCTACATCACAAGCTGGGTTGCCAACTGGCTCACTGACAGAACCCACACTGTAAAAGTTGCAGACTCCAAATCTGACTTCAAACCAGTGTCAAGTGGAGTACCACAGGGTTCAGTCTTGGGACCTCTCCTGCTTGGTATCTACTTCTCTGAGGTAAAGGCTAACACAGAAGGCTTCTGGCTAATGAAGTTCACAGATGACTGCAAACTAGGAGCCATAGTCAAGTCTCCAAATGATGTGGACATCCTACAGAAGGGCCTCACTGAGACAGATGCCTGGTGTCAGAGGCATGGCCTCAAGCTCAATGCCAAAAAGTGCATTGTCATCCCCTTTGGTAAAAATTCTATACCCATGAACTACCACATAAACGGTAGTCTACTTAATGCCAAATGTGTGATGAGACCTTAGGACCCAGGTGGACAGTAGTCTTTCCTTTGATAATCACATCACCACAGTAGTCAGGAAATCCTTTTATGTGGCACACCTCATCACAAAAGAGTTCTCATCCAGGAAAAAAGAGGTAATTGTTCCCCTCTACTCAGCAATCATTAGACCCACTATAGAGTACAATGCCCCTTTTGGAATGTACCTCACAAGACATCTGCAGCAGCTGGAAAGGCCGCAGAAGTACCTCACAAAGAAGATTACTGACCTCAAACAGATGCCCTACACTGACTGTCTCAAAACACTTCAGCTTTACTCTGTAGCATATCGCCTACTCAGAGGAGATCTCTGCCTAACATATAAAACTATTTAAACCCAGAACTGTTGGGCATGCTACACCTAAAGAAATCCCAATCCCACCAAGCTACACACATTAGGGACCTAAACCTTGTCACCACAATAAACATGATATGCTGGAGGGATAGATTCCTGTCCCAGAAACTTCCTATACTCTGGAACAAGCTACCCATCTATGTCAAGCAAAGTTCCTCATTAGCACTCTTAAAGAAAAATCTTGATGAGTGGATGAGAAATGGGGAATACACCCTGGGAATCACTTCTGTAGCTCTGCTCAACAGGGACACAGGAAATTAACTTTCTTGGGTGGCATAAGCCAGGGAACCTTGTTGGCTACGCTTACTTAGGCCCTTGGGCAGATAGCCTAGTGCCTACCTATGAACTTATGAATAGTTACTGCCTATGCTAAGTAGTGATTTTAAGGTGTCGATGAAGTGTAAGTTAAACAATGAAGCAATATTGTCATAGTACATGTTGGGGTATGGCTTGCCTTGCTCTATTCTGTCTGTGGATACAAGTTTATAGTGGAGCTCCAGAAATTAACAGGACTTTTTTATGATTGCTTTCAAGGATGTAGGTAGGCATACACTTTGTACTTTTGGAATTAACAGACTACATTTTTTCTTTTCATCACTCAGAAACATTGTCATTTTTTCAGTCTTATTTTACAACTGTCTAAGTTAATGTCTTAAACAAGAAGTATATAACTTGCTTACAGAGAGGAGTGCAAATCTAAAAAAAAAAACATCTTTAAACGTTTTGCAGGGAAATGCTGAAAATGATGTGATCATTTATTAACTGCAAGAGAGGCAACATTTTTGAAAGATGTGTCCATTTATTTGAAATGCTAGTTGGGTTGGGGAGCAGTAAAAGGAACGTGTGAATACAAGGTAGAATTTTCTGGCTACAGCCCTGATTTCCTTTTAGGTTAAAGTAATGATTTATTTTATCAGTTTTAACTTTTATTTTGGTTTAAATATGATGGTGTCTGAGGTTTTGGAGATTTTCCTGTGTTTTATTAATTTGCCTAGTTTTGCATGCCTTACTCGTGTCCTGCATTAATTTTTTGGTTGTTACAGATAACCGGGGGGGGCAGTATTTGATTGACCTTCTTTATGAGTATGGGTTCAAGTTTACTTAGAACATTGAAGAAGGTAGTATTAAATAGGTGGACTGCTTCATCTAGGAGAATGGTTTTGAGTACTCCAGTTTATAGAGGTAAGAATGGGTAAGAAAGGTTCTTTATTAATGTTTGTTGGCTGTCATACTTCTTTAAAATGGTATTTCTTGAGATGAGGAGGTGTGTGCTAAAAACAAATTAACAGAAAGATCATTAAATGTATGTGAAGAAAAATTATTTTTTTTTAGTTAGAAACTACTATAGTGTTTATGTTTTTCCTGTTAGTAACCCTCATGGTTACAAAGATGCAAACATTTATTTGAAATGTGAAGATATAAACTGATTTGGTCAAAAGCTCAGGGGACAACCATTAGAAGTTAAAGTACAAACTTCCAAAGCTCAGTTGGAGGTAATGAGTTAACCAGGGTAAAGCACTGATCACAAAAGACCAATTCAGCAAACTAAAAGGTACAAAAAGACATTAAATTATTGACTAAGATAATCTGACATTGGTAGAAGAACTGATGAAAAATCTTTATAAGTAATTTTAAGACTAATTGTGTACAATATGTAAGGCAGCTTGGATTCACAGCAAGCAAGCCATATGAGAAAATTGTGAGGGATAACAGCAATAGTCATATTTAAAAACTGAAGTCAGTATTTCTTCTTTTCATTATAAGTTTATTTTAATCTAGCATTCTTTGCTTAACCTCAGACTGTCTGACTACCAAGCATACATATAAGACATACACAGCTATTTTTTTCATATTCCTGGCCATCTCAGTTTTATGTCATCCTTTTTGTAGTGAATTCTGCCCACACTCATTGACACAAACATAACATCTTGCCTCACTAAATTTTTGGGCTTATAAATAATTATAGACTTTTTGTCAAGGTATGAAGAACAGAGCGCCTGAAATATATCTCTTCTTCTTTGATATCTTTCTATGTATATATATATATATATATATATATATATATATATATATATATATATATATATGGGTTTACTTCTAAAATCTGATCTTTCAAAACATCAACTTTCTATGATCGTGACATGCCTAGCAGCTCAGTGTATTTACCTAGTGTGATGTTATCACCAGATATTTGTCAGATGTACTGTTGCCTGGCCACCATATGTGTTGTGCATTTCTGAAAAAGCAGTGGGATGCTGTGAATATGTATGTCACTAATTAGTGGGAAGTATGTCGGCTTGGGACCTCTGCTCCTCTGGTTAATATGTGTTAGGACAGACAGGAGGGTGTGAATGCATCAACTGTTTGAGCTTATCTATTCCAGTATTTGTGTGATATCCCAATTTTCATGGCTGTAAACATCCCCTTTGTCAGACTTGGTCCACACATCTTGCATTAAGGAGTTCTGTGTATACCTCTGGACTGACAACACTGTGTCAGACTGTCCATGTTTATTGGTCATATCTCTGCTGTATTCCACAGGATCATTACTGTGATTTGTCATGTATTTCACTATGATGATCTTATGATGTCTGTCAGTAATTGATGGTGTACGTCAGTATCAGAAGTAACTTCCTACACAACATGTCTGTTAACACAACCCCTGTTACTGTAGCAACATTCTACATTTATACCTGCAATACTTACATTACATCCCCTTGCACTAAGAGGTTGTGATTATTGGTGCTGAGGTATGGCCATATGAATATATATATATATATATATATATATATATATATATATATATATATAAATATACATATATATAAATATATGTGTGTGTATGTACAGAACATGCTTGGGTACAGGTCTCTAACCCAGACACTGGCCATGTTATGTAATATATGTTGCATACATGTCAATTGTAGCACCTCACTGGCCCTCTGCAATTGAAAACCAGATGATTGGATGTTGAATTTAACTGTCACTCTGGAGATCACTCAAGTGGCATCAGCTGGCAGATGCCTTCCTGATAAATGTCAGGTGGCATGATACCAGTGTACCCACATGACCTACTCTTCTCATCTTTCCATGGACATTAGCATGGTACACACCTAGGAACACCTGCACCTATGGACCCCAGTACTAACAAATGTGTCAGTGTGCATTACTGAGAATAACAGTGTCTGTGTGTTTGTAAACTTGTAGTTGACAATACCCTGAGGGCCTCCTCACCCACTACACCCCATTGCCATACTTAGAAATGGCTGCTGCTGTAATTGACATTAAATGTACCTTGTTACACTCTTCACCCTATGGGCTACCTGGAACTTGCAGTACCAGCATAACACTGTTCTACAAATGGGTAGATAGGCATGGGTTACCCTCTGAGTCCTGGCAAGTGTGTGTATGTGTGTGAGTGTGTATATTTGTAGGAGACAGCATTCTGAGGCCATATTCTCCAAATACAATAAACCTTGCCATACATTATAAGAGATAGTGATGTTGCTGACATTAGGAGAGCCATAACAAACCCTAAGCCTACTATCCCTGTGGCATGTGCAATAAATGCATGTCCCTGTAGTAGCACTGATTAGATAGACAAGGGCTTGTATTGCAGTCCTGGTCAGTGTGTGATTGTGGGTATGTCAGACCATCATCATGGGTTTCAGTGAGTACAATATCCAATGTGGGGTGTGAGTACTGGGTATACTGTCTTTATACCAATATACCCCCAGTACATGCCCAAAGGTCCACTGTATGAGAACTGCTGTCACCATCATCCATACAGGTAACTGATTACATTATCCAGCCCAATGATGCATGTGCTATGTGCAAATTCTCTGTAACAGAATGGACTCACTGACAAGGTGGTTAGCACTGCTAAACCCAGGTCTGCCAGATGTGTCTATGACTGTTATATGTTTGTCAATGTGTATATGACAGTATGTCATACTATGTATTCTTCATTAACACCCAGTACATCCCCCATTACCATACTGTACAAGGCCTGGTGATGTTCTTCACTTAACAAGAAACTTGGGACACACCTCAACCTAAAAGCTCTGTGGTATGTGCAATTAAGGCCAAACACATAAGTAGCAATAACTACCTAGGTAGGGGTTCTACTCTCAGTGTTGCCAAGTAAGTGTGTGTGTATGTGAAGGGATCTACTTCATTTTGAAGTAAATACATGTCCCAGGAGATCATTTGTCCGAGAACTAACCGGCAAAAGCTAACATTTCAAAGGAATCATCTTGTGGAAATTCATTCCATCAAAACTAGTATTAGATGTGTAAATGCCCTCTTCCCCACTGTACAGCTGTACAGCAATACTGGAGTTGGCATATATAGTTGGCTGTGGTTGTTGTGGGCACAGCCACCCACATTGGGGTTATTGTTGCGTGTATCCCTCCACTTAGTTTGCTGTTATACTGTAGGGTTTATGTTAACAGGTTAAGTAGTTGTTAATCACACTATATGTGGATCTACGCCACCTCACACCCTCCAAAGTGGGGGTCTCTGCCACCCACACCAGCACACCTATTTTTACCAACTCCAGGACTGCACTACATTGGGGAAGAGGACATATACCCTGCCAGTACCATTGTCAATGACATTAAACTGGCAGACTGATTATTTACTGATGTGATGTTTTGCCTATTTGGTCTTTGTGGAATTACATAGGCCAAAATGAGTTCACTGCAAAGTTAAGTACATCCATGTGTACAGTATTCTCTGTGTATTGCATCTACACCAAAGCCTATGTGTGTGTGTGTGCATGTGTGTGTGTGTGTGTGTGTGTGTGTGTGTGTGTCTGTGTGTGTGTGTGTGTGTGTGTGTGTGTGTGTGTGTGTGTGTGTGTGTGTGTGTGTGTGTGTGTGTGTGTGTGTGTGTATGTGTGGGTGTGCGTGTGTGTGTGTGTGTGTGTGTGTGTGTGTGTGTGTGTGTGTGTGTTATTCACAAACAACTGGTGTGTGCCACCCAGTACACTTACCATTATCCACTGTAGAAGAGCTGCTGACATCAGCCACCATGCACTCACCTGTATACACCCCTCAGACTTATCAGACATGTGCACATGCAGTAACTGTTATACAGACCTGTTACTTGTGTTCAGCTGTACCCAGGATATGACACAGTCAATGTGTCACCACAGTGCCATCCCCCTTGTAGGAAAGGACAGCAGACCAACATCCTGCTGACACATAGACACCTACAACATAAACAGAATACATTATGGTGGCAACAATCAGTCAGTGTTAATAACAGCTATAATGCATCATGGCTGGACAGCTACACACCCTGACATGTAACCATTAAACATTCCAGTTGAAAACATGTTAAACAGCAGTACATTGCTAAACCTTAGTACATTCACCCTGTGCATCAGAACCATATTAGCATGTCCCTGAATTGAGGGTATGGATGACAGGGATGTGGCACAGGTATCATCATATGCCCAGGGTGTGTTGTGGGTTTGCCAGAATCCTAAGCTGAGCCATTTGGTTGACATCATATGTGTGTGTTATGGGTTCTTTATCAATTGGGCTGTGCAGATGTGGTGTGTGTAGGTACGAAGGTGCCCTAGCTGTGTTGGTGATGTGTGTGTGTATGTATGCACACAGTTCTGCCATGTGGCTGCCCTATACAGGGGTTTGTTGCACAGCTGCAGACCATACATGGCAGGGTGTACAGTTCACCGTGTCTGACCATGGACATGGGAACTGTGCCAGCCATGTGCTCCATGAGCACTACCAGGTACAAGCCAAGATAAGTTACTCTCCCCTGATGATGACAATTGTCTGCTAGATCCGTATCCCTGTTGGGACTGGCCAAGACCATGTGCACATGACCTGCTGCATTGTGGTGTGGACAGCATGCCCCCTGCAGTGCTGATACTGGTACTGCCACTACAGGAGTGGCTGTGATTTGTTGCACATCCACATAGACCTCCACCTGTTGGTGTTGATGACCTACGTCCATGTGGCTGATGCCCTACTCCCACCATATGCTCTAACAGAGACACCACACTGTCGAGGATCCCCACCATCTCACCCAACTGTCTATCCAGGACCTCTGCAAAATAACGGTGGGCACCTGCAAAATCATGGATGTTGTCAAGTACAGCAGAATAAGTAGGCCTCTGGTGCCTCAGACTGTTTCGTGTAATGTTCGATACATGCCTATGCCTCCATGATGGCCCAAAACATGCATCTGGTGACACCTGCTGTGGGACGTCTGCCAGGGGCATGATGGCCAGCAGCCCTCCTATGAACACACTTGTACACCTGCCTGTGTGGTACCTCACCGGTCATCTGGCTATGGCTGCTGTGTACAGACACTTGCCATAGTTCCCACACTGTCCCGTCCCATGCCACCACCCACCAACTGTCCCTCATATATGGCCACTGGTGATGGGGTATATATGGGCATTGTGACTGTATGCGGGGATGGGGTGGATAAAAGTCGGATGTCAACCGATGGCACAGCTTCAGCCCCTGACAATCCTGCCTGTGCCTCACCATACCTATCACCATTGTCAGAGTCTGTACAGACACTAACATCAGTTTGCCTGCAGGAGTGACCCTGACCCACCTCGCCACCTGTGAGGGGAAAACAAAAAATTTAATTTAAGACCTGTATGTTATTAGTTACCTCTACACACACACACACACACACACACACACACACACACACACACACACACACACACACAGACACACACACACACGCACACACACACACAGGTGAGGTGGCACAAAGATATCACAAAGACCTCTTATTACCCAGCAGTCAACATGCATGACATATGGTACTCAACAGCATGCACTGCAGCTATACTCAATCCTTGTTACCAACATTATACATTTTTGTGATGCATGAGTTGTGTTAGTAGGTGATGCCTCTTTCCCTGGAACACACTGCACCCATGTACACAGTATTGCTGTGCACCTGTACAGCACTCTGGCATGTACTGTGCACCATACCTCACGAGTGTACACACCATTGCTGAATGTGTATATGTGTGGCAGTTATGTTTTCTCTGTTGCTCACAGCTCCTATGTGTTTGTCTGACACATACCTGGGATGATATGAGAACTGATGTCAATTGTTAATGCCTGACCTCTGATTTCCAGATCTCATCATCAGCAGTGCATGTATGAGCAATAAAATCCAATTACATTGACAACCTTCAAAGCATAATATTGATATGAGGAGTGTATACACCCTTGTTGACATGCCAGCCTCTTCCATGATATGCAATGGGGCCTCAGTACTTCATATGTTAACATCACACACACCTGATATGTGACATATGACCTGCACAATCAAATGCAGTATCAAACAAATGTATTAGTTGTGCAGATGCTGAATGAGATGCATACAATATGTAGGTTGCATAAGTGTGCATACCCTTAACACAATGTTTTTTTGCAGCACCTGTTAAGTGAACTACAGCAGTCACTATTCCTGGAAAGGGTATACTAGCATGGCCCATTTTTACTTGCCATTATTTGCTCACTCCGACCTACACGTGTCCCCCAACTCTGCCGGATTGCAAGGTCACTCATGTTCACAGCTCTTGGAGGTCACACAGTGCCTTCACTATTTCTGTGGAGTCAGGGTTATGTCTGGCACAATTCATGACATTGACTGTGTTCAGATACAGCCATTCTTAGCGAGCTTTGGATGTATGCTTCAGTTCACTTTTGTGTTTCAGGATGACACCCCTCCCCATTCTCAGCCTTATTGCAGATGCTTGACAACTATGGGCCACACATGAGTGTCATTTTGCAGTATTCCAAATTCAGAATGCCATGTCTACTGGCTTAGTTCCTACTAATGAACAGCAAACCTAAAGGTGTACACTGGCACCAGCAAGGTAAAAATGGGGATGGTGGGACTAAGGTGGAGTGAGGTGTTGCTTGTGTACCACATGTACCTTTATTAATACTGTCGGTAGGGTTTAGCCTTGGTCTCAGTACACCATTACACATTGCAACACATGCCTTTGGGAGATTTGATGTTATGCATATGCTACCTGTAGAGAGCCCCTGGATGATGTTTCCTGTGGAACAACTCTTCCATCTGAATACCGTAACCCATAGGTCACACTTATGCAGATTCAAGGTGATTGGCGACAAAGGTACTGCACAGGCAGTACTTCCTAGACATTCCTGCAAGTCCCTCAGTGTTGCTGCATGTTTCTGGGCAGCCTCCGTGACCAGTTTGCGACATGTGTTGTCAATTGTCTTGGATAGGCATCTGTTTATTTTCTACATTAATGTTGTCCCATACTTCATACACACATACATGTCTGAATGCACTGTTTGACATGGTATATGCAATGGTGAGGTAAGGCTACTTCTCCCACTCCTGAATGCTACCTTTCGGATATGGGATCCATTTCATGGTTTGTAAGATGTGTGCAAGCCACAGTTACCTCTGTTGCAGGTGAGTGGGCAAATGTCATGGACATATTTCTTGGACAGCAAACCATTACTTGGTATGACACTGAAGCCCTGTACTTGATGGAACCTGTGTACTCAAGAAGAGTGAATGCTGTCAGTACCTCAAAAGCTGCTTCCACAATATGTTATTTGTAGTGTGTGCACACATATGCTTCCAGTGTTTGTTAAAGTATATATTCCCCATATGTGTTGTCCTAACATAGGATTCCATATTACACATTCATTGCTCATGTTAGGATCACATTGCAGGTTGTAAAAGGTGTGGACTGTAGTATTGTGATTTGCCATTGTTTAGATCAAAAACAGTTGCCATTGTAATAGTGGTGTATACACTGTTGTAGCCACTGTATAAGGGTAATGTTTCAGACATGTCCCTACTGTAGGCCATTTGTCCCACTATTATGTTCATCTCTGTCCACACATCTTGCACTGACAGGTTGGTAGGAATACTGCAGGACTCTTACATGCCCTTCAGATATGCCACCATGGTGATCACTGTGATGCAGTGCAGTTAAGAGCAACAATAAGTGAAGATGTACAGCATGCATTATGGGTAGGTGTGTTAAATGTGTGCATGGTAAATGCCATGGCCATAACATGGCAGGTGTATTGGAAAACTTGAACAAAACAACTCCATACTCACCAGCTACAGGCTTGTGCCCCAGTTGTATACCAGAGGGACCTACATAGTTGTGTGAGAGACGTAATGTCAGTAGCCACACCTGTGGCATTGGTACAGGGTGGAGGCAGCATTTCAGTACATCAACAGTACAAACCCACAATACTAGAGATTATGCACATCTGTTCATTAATACACTGCAGCAACAGACTATGTTATCTGACATATACATGTAGATACTTTATAGATGAAGATGGATAAGAACAGACGTCTACTAATGTGCCCTGGGGCCTTACCTGCACACTCCTCATCCATTGTGTGGGTGGCACCAACCACCACAATGCTATCTTCAGGTTCCTGACTTGGCTGGCAGGTGGGTGCCCCAAGGCTGGCGCACAACTCCTCAGCATGTGTTAGTGTAGGCTGGATGGCATGACCCCCACCTGTCATTAGCTGGTCCCTCCTAACAGCAGCAGCATGCTGACGGGTGTGGCGGATCAGATCGGTGCACCGATGCCGCACCTGCTCATAACTGCAGTTATGCAGGCCAACGTCATTAACCCTGTGGACGAGCTCGTTCCCCAGGGCAGTCCTCTCCTGCAGATCATGGGCCCTGCAGCCAAATAGGGTGCCGTGATGTAGTATGATGAAGTTTAAAATGACATCATTTTCCTGGGGTATATATGCAGGGAGCCATTCCCGGGACATCGTACCTGGAAGACATAAACAGACAAAAAGGTCAGAGGACCTCATACGGCAAGGATATAAAAGTTGTTAATTGACAGCTCTCCCCCCCCCACCATATCTGCAACAATAATATAAACACACAAATCAATGGGTATGTTCACACCACACCTACTGATTGGAACATATGTCCTATTGTTCAACAAATATTGAAATGTGTTTCTATTCATGTTCCATGTTGAAACACTATCACTGGTGGCCTGCTGCTATCAATGTAACCTGCATGCCATTGTAATGGCCTCTGTGGTTTCATATATGCATGTGTTCTGTTTGCTATGCAACTGTTCCAAATCTGGTGTTTTGGGTTAATGGGAATATCTATGCATGCTGGTTATAACTAATCCTGGATTAGATGTTTGGAGGAACAGAACAAGCACTATGATGGCTTAAATCTTGACATTCTGTGCAGATCTGCACAGTTGACAAGTATGGCCCACTACCCACAGGGCCAGATTACTAATCCACATATGTTCTAAAATTGCAACACCATACCATGTTTGGGAAGGCCATTCTCAGTGGACCCACCTCTCCCACCTCATCTGGCCATGGTACCAGGACCCAGCACATCTGGGACCCACCGCGGGACCTCCTTGTCCTCTGGTCCTGCACCACCTTTGGCTGGAACCGCCTCAAGGGATGGGGCTTGTCCCCCCCGGGAGCGGTCACAGACAGGATCCTGTCACCTAAAGTCAGGTCCTTGGTCTGGTGTGTAGGGAGCTCTGCAGAGAATTGGGAGATCTGCTACACAAGCTTGAGGGCTGCATGGTACAATTAGAGGGTCAGCCTGTCCCTACTGCTCAGCCCGCAGTGCAGCCACCTTCGGGGCTGTGAAGGTGCAGTGGTGACTGCTCATAGGTGGGGACCTCAGTCCCATTGTTTCCATTTGGAGGCTCATGGGCTTCCGATTTCCAAACACCCCTCCCCATCCAAGGTGTTTACCCCCCCACATGTGTCATATAATGCCCTTGTATGCTGTGTTGTCTGTCTTCTGACCTAACCTACCTCCTCAAATAAACCTACTATCCTTCCCCAACATCCCACTCTTACCTTAAAAAAAAAAGAAGTCAATCTGTTCCCAAGAAGGATTTCACACCATACATAACTGTCCATTCCACACCCACTTACAACTGCTTAAAATTTCCTTAATTACTCTGTATCCAACAGCCCTTGTTCTGCCCAGCAACAAAATAATCAGCTGTTGCAAGTCTCAAACCCAGGACCCTGCACACCATAGCCACAGCAATTTACCACTAAGCCATCTGAATGGTAGATATGTGTGATGTTTTCTCAAACATATCATGCAGCACAATCATTCAACAGTAGGGAAAATGTATATATATATGTATATCTGTGTGTGTGTGTGTGTGTGTGTGTGTGTGTGTGTGTGTGTGTGTGTGTGTGTGTGTGTGTGTGTGTATGTATATATGTAGACATATATATATATATATATATATATATATATATATATATATATATATATATAGTGCATTCGGACATTGTATCCACACTCTGAACCTCCTTTCTCCACAGCTGAACTGTTCTGCCTTGTTACAAAACAGAGCATCACATGTGGACAAAGCTTAACGTTAGGGGTGACATATAGGAACAGATCGTAGATATACCTAATACAAACCTATGAAGTTTGTGCATGATACATTTAACATTACCATGACTGTTCTGAAGGTGGTGGGGTATGAAACTCATGTGTCTGTCATGACTTCATTACTTCCACCTTCAGCTATTTGCCAGACTAATACAGATGTTTGGAGGAACAGAACAAACACTATGATGGCTTAAATCTTGACATTCTGTGCAGATCTGCACAGTTGACAAGTATGGCCCACTACCCACAGGACCAGATGCTATGTCCATTGCAGTTGTTCAGCAGGACATGATTACAGTAAGTCTTGATGGCACATATCAATCTTTCAAAATAATCTATCCCATTATTACAGACCATGTACTACAGTCAATTAATGCTGACATGTTTCACATACCTGTTTTATTATCATGCTCTCTTCTGTGTTTCAGTTTATGTCTTCCTTGTTTGATTTTTTTTAGTATTATTTTTGTTTTTTAGTATTATATTTTTTTTCCTTTTTTTTTAATTCTCTGTCTCTCTGTCTCTCCACTACAGGGATCAAGTGTTGATTTGAATAGGTTGCAGGATGGCTTTTGTAGGTAATGCTCATAATCAGATGATGGCCTCAGCACCAGTTGGTATTACCCACTTGCTAATTGCATGCAGGCAGCTGTGTAGTTCTTCCAATAGCCAATGTCATAGCAACCCACTACTATAAATGACTACATCATGTGGGCGTTGTCCCTTTACCTTTCCTTTATAGAATACATCCTTCCTGTGTGTGGGCAGCAGTGTTACAGACAGCAGGTATCTATACCTCTTACAACAGGACTTGTGGACATAGTCTACCTACATGTTTGTATAAGGTTCCAGACTTAGGGACAGTGTGTGAGCATTGCTGTTATATGCATTGAATACTGCTAGTTTTACATGGTTTGTGTGTACATTCTAGTTTTGCATGGAATGCAGTCTGTCTGCATAGCTCTCAAATGTGGGCCTACCCACATGATGGCCAGAGGATTGTCTGTTATGTTTTGTCTGTTCCCCACACAGGTCTTGTCCCTAACATATCAGTGGCATTCTCTCCATTGATTGCTATACATGGCAACATCAATTTGTGTTTCTGACTTCATATTCCTGAGTAAGGCTATGTTGCAACCAATCCTGTAACACCAGCAACTTTCACAGTGTATAACAGCAATATTTCAAATATGGCCCTGTGTTTCAGCCTCTGTACTCTGCCTATAAACCAAGCTTTGTCCAGCTGTCATGCAGTAAGAGGTTGATAGGTAATGATCTATCATTTTTTTATTGCTGACATTCCTGCTATCATTCCAGTGATGTTGTGGACTCCTACACAAGCTGTGGGGTAGGGTCCATATATATGAGGGCTACAGCTGGACAAAACATGTGTGACCCTGTACAGTCCAGAGATCAGTGTATGGAGAACACTGTTATATGCCCTTCTAAAACATTTTATGGTGGAGGGGTATTAAATGTTTTAACCTAGGCTGTTACAATATGTAAGGGATATCAGTAATAGGAAAGATTAAGGTATATGGCTGTACATTTTCATACATTTAAACATGGGAACAGTGGTGGGCTAGAGCTTACTGTCTTACACACAGTTATGTTTGTTAGTGTGATAGTGACAGCAAAGTATGTTATGTTTTGCAGATTACTGTATCATATGTTTTCTTTGAGAGTTGCATTAATCAGTTATTATGCATTTCAAACACCTAAATGCTATAAGAAATGGCATAAACTACTGGAATAGCACACAGATAAGCATTTCTATGCATGCAAACTGTGTGTGGGGTCCTGTCCTTTGCATTGTGTGCGAGTATATGTTTCATGCAATAATTCTCATTTGTAGGAAAGAATCAGACACTGGCCATTTGAAAAGGTGGCAGCTGTAGGAATAATGGCTGTTTAGCATGCTGTGCACCCTCTAGATATACTCTTTCTATATATATATCTATAAGTATTTATACATTTATATGTGTATGTATGTGCATATATATATATATATATATATATATATATATATGTATATGTATATATGTGTGTGTGTGTATATATCATTAGCATGTTTAGTGCTTCCACATTGTACATTCCCTACGGTAGACTGAGAGTTCTGCATGATATGTTAGAGAAATCATCCCGACATCTTATATCTCAGATGGCTTGCTGGTAACTTGTTATGGCTATGTTATCCAGGATCCTGGGTTCAAGTCTTGCAAGTGCTGATTATCTTGTTACAAGGTCAATTAGTTCAGCTTTGGAGGAAGGGATAATGGCAATAATTACAAGAGATCCCTATTTTGGGCCCCTTCACCCCCCATTAACAGTGCCTTTAGTCAGATGTTTTGCATTGAGAGGTTCAGAGTGTGGATCCAATGTCCGAATTGCAATATATATATATCTAGGACTTTTGATCGAAAGATCAAAAATCTGAATCCAAAACCACTGAACACACTTTAATAAAAGCGCTTTCATGAAAAAAGTGCTTTCGTTAAAGTATGTTAAAAAAAGCACAAAATCTACTTGAATGCAGAGGGGCTTACCCGCCTGCACCCCCCGACTCCCCCCTACTTTAATATTCTCACTCCAAGGTCACACTACAGTGGGGAAAAGGGAATTTTCCCTTACCACACCGTAGTATGAACGGAACAACAAGCATACTTACGTGAAAGTGCTGCTTCGGTGAAAAGCACTTTTGCACAAGTATACTCACAAATTTGTGATTCGGTGAAAGATGCATATATTTATATATATATATATATATATATATATATATATATATATATATATATATATACAGAGAGAGAGAGAGATATATATATATATATATATATATATATATATATATATATGTACACACACACACACACACAAACACACACACACACATGTATGTCTTTCTCTCTCTCTCTCTCTCTATATATATATATATATATATATATATATGTGTGTATATACATATATACATACATGTTCCCTACTGTTGAATGACTGTGATGTATATGTTTGAGAAAACATCACACTTATTTGCAGTTCAAATGACTTAGTGGTAACATGTTATGCCTATGGTATACCGGGTCCTGGGTTCAAGACTTTCAACAGTTGATTATTTTGTTGCTGGGCAGAACAATGGATGTTGGTTACAGAGTTATTAAGGCACTTTTAATCAGTTGTAAGTGGCTTTGCGTGGGTTTGCATGGCGATAAGCAATGCTAACTTCTGGTTAAATATGCTTACAGATAGTTAGCCTGAAAGTGCCTAATCTGTATAGGCACTGCTTAGCACCATGCAAACAGGCTTAAACATGCTTACTACTGCTTAAAAGTGCTTACTCCCGCTTACCCTTATGCTAATTTCTTTTAAAGAAAAGAAAAAAATGGTGATAGGAAAGTGGCAAAAAAGGAGGCACAAAGAGGTAAAGACTATAGGGAAAGTAGCTAGGGATGTGCAGGATGGGTGTAGGGAAGGTCCATAGCTGTTCATTTCTTCAACAGCAACAGCTATGTATATATACTGAATTTGGAGGTAGATTTGGACACTCAAACCCCTGAGGGGAGGAGTGAGGACAACAATAATGTGTTGTGAAGCTGATTAGACCAGACTACATGTGTCCAGTGGACACGTGTGCGAAATGGACAGCTATGTATGGGGCAAAATGTTTTTTTTGGAATAGATTGCCCTTTTTTTTAAGGTGAGAGTGGGATGTTGGGGAAGGATAGTAGGTATATTTGGGGAGGTAGGTTGCGTAGGAAGACAGACAAGACAGCATACAGGGGAGGTATATGACACATGTGGGGGGTAAACACACTGGACGAGGAGAGGTGTTTGAAAATTGGAAGCCCATGAGCCCCCAAATAGAAACAGTGGGACTGAGGTCCCAACCCATGGGCAGTCACCACTACACCTTCATGTCTGCAAAGGTGGCTGTGCTGGGAGCTGAGCAGAAGGGGCAGGCTGACCCTCTAAATGCACCCTGCAGCCTTCAAGCTGGCATAGCAGATCTCCAAACTCCCTTCAGAGCTCACTACATGCTCATCCCAGGACCTGACTTTGGGTGGCAGGATACTATCCGTGCCCACTCCCAGGGGGGGGGCGAGCCCTATCCCCTGAGGCGGTTCCACCCAAAGCTGGTGCAGGACCAGCAGATGAGGAGGCCCTGGGGTGGGTCCCAGATGTGCTGGGGCCTGGTGCCATGGCCAGATGAAGTGGGAGAGGTGGGTCCACTGGGACCAGCCTTCCCAAACATGCTATGGTGTTGCAGTTTTAGTACATATGTGGGTTAGTAATAGTCAACACAATCCAGGATTAGTTATAACAGCATGCATAGATATTCCCATTAACCCAAATCACCAGATTTGAAACAGTTGTATAGCAAACAGAACACATGCATATATGGAACCACAGTGACCATTACAACGGCATGCAGGTTACACTGATAGCAACAGGCCACCAATGATAGTATTTCAACATGAAACATTAATAGAAGCACATTTCAATATTTGTTGAACAATAGGACATATGTCCCAACAGTAGGTTTGGTGTAATCATATCCATTGATTTGTGTGTTTAGATTGTTGTTGCAGATATAGTGGGGGAGGGAGAGAGATGTCAATTAACAACTTATATATCCTTGCAGTACTCACAACTTTAATGATCATTGCTCTAATCATTACTTTACAGGTATTATTACAATACCCTATGGCCTTGGTTTTGGCAGTGGTATGTTTGTATACAGTGTATACTTCAACTGTCTTATAGCTTAATTCTACATCTCTTACCTGGTAGACCTGTGGAGGGAATGTTTGCTAACACTACCTGACTGTTTCTACACATATTCCCAGATTCTGAGTTAATGTTATGCACATACCTCTCAATCTCTTAATGCACACACTCTGGACAAAGCTTGACAACATGAGTGTACAAATAGGGACATATTTTGAATATTGCTCTCATAAACTTAAAGAGTTGCTAGAGAAATGGGATTTGTTTTAATATACATTTTCTGGAGGTTTTGAGGTCTGAAAATCAACTGTATGCCATTATTTAGTGCCTACAATTCTGAGATCATCCCATTAATTTGCCAGGTGGACAGAGGAATAGGAGGAAAATATGAGCCAATTATCTGGACATTCTGCAAACATCTGCACAGTTGAGAGGTATGATTATGCATACAACTTACTACCACTCCCAGGATAAGATACACTGGCTGTGTCTGCTAAAAATACAACAATTTAAATTTCATCAGAGTGCTATTTGGACATTGCTGTCTATTCCTTCTGGGTTTTCTGTCTAAGTCTCTCTTGGTTGTAAAATCTGACCTTGAAATTACAACAGTCGTATACAGACATTCCGAGACATATTTTTATGCAGCACAGTGTGGGTAACAGTGGTTGACACAACATTACTATTCAGAGAATGCAACAATAAATGCCATACAATACCAGAGTAAACACAACTAGTCCAGGATTCAGAACTTTATTGGCAGGCAGTTACAATTTTATTTAAATATGACCTATATGGGACTATTATTGTCATATTGTCTGGTTTATTCAGTACAACCCATACACAGTTTGTATACTGCCAGGTGACTTTCTACTACTTTATATTTATTTGGTATGACTACTACAAGCAGAATTGTTACTCATCAGCCTCGCAACACAGCCTTTGCAACCTACTAGCATGGGCTTCCTGATTCACAGCCCACTCAGCTGCAGCTGTAAGGGAAATAGAGAAATATTTAGGCACACCTATCCATCACATACACAGGCCAGACATTAGTAAACAGTTACTGGTATGACTACTTACACACTGCTGGGACATTACCCCTCTGCCTTTCTTCTTGGACCCACTCATCCAAGAGCTCCCTCTTTCTCCACTTCAAGTTGGCATAGTGATACCGGACCTGCTTATCAGTCTGAGGGATACCAGTGACACTGGTGAGATCATGGGCAAGATGGTCTCAGGCTTCTGCTTTATATTGGGAGCCTTGGTACTGGCCCTGCAGCAGTCTCTCATAATGTTTTTTTACCAGGAATCCTACCATGACCTTGGACTCCTGTATACCCCAGCGCTGTGCATGGAAGCGTATGCCCTCACCAGCTCCTGCCATACTGCCTACAGTGGGAAGCTGCAACCAGTTATGAGCTGTATTCCCAACTCTGGGGTTTAAATACAGCTGATTTCCCACCCTTTGCCATGATTGGATGGTTTTGAATATGCTGAGATAAGCTAAGGTACAGGAAAACCTGCTTAGCTAAGGTTGGCAGTGCTTAAAGGGGCAGGTTCAGCACTGCTTACCAATGGGGAAATCCAATTAGCTGGGCTACTCATTGCTAAGCAGTCATATTTACACAATGCTTACACCTGGTAAGCAGAGTTGTACAATGCTTAGCATTGCTTATTTTTTTATTTTATAGACTATCTGCTGTATGGGATTGATTCATCATTCATTACATATTATAAATTTGTTTACTGTCCCTGACATCCCCCAATGTGCTTTCATTACATTTATTCATGTGTGACTATACTGTATGGGGCACTTGTGTTTATATGGTGGTTTCACAATTTTATTAAACTGACACCTCACATCTGGACCTGCTACAGTGCTGTGGTTAGCAAATATATGTTATTTAGTAGCTAATTATAAAAAAAAATGTTTATGTACTGCTTTCACATGTAAAATGTAAATTTGTTACAGTGAGGATTGAACTGGAAATGGCAGCTTGTAAAGTGTATGCTCTAACCACTACTCTATTGCAATACTGCTTATGCTAGATGTCTCTTGCTATTTAACTTCTGGTGCTGTTTAAGCTGGACTAAGCAGAGCTAAGCAATGAGCACACCCACACAGCTATGCTTAAATGTTATTGCATGTTTAACAAAATTATTTGTTGTGTTATTTTATTTGTACCCTTCTGAATATCCATGTTAATGCTGAACCTGTTTTTCTTTCAACTTTCTGCTTTGTGGGACAATTGTCCCTTTTGGCTTTGTCCACATTCCTTACTCTGATGGGTTGGGAGGTGTGCGCTATGTGCTTATGCTAAATGTGTTATTCTAACAACATTTGTTTTGGTAGGGACGATTGTCCCTTATGGCTTTGACCAGATTTGTTATCATGATGGGTTGGGGGTGTTACGAGCGTTCTTGCTCATTTTAAATTGCCCAAAGACAATTCTGGAGTGCAGGGGGCATGTATATTTTGAGAGCTCTGGTCTCAGACACAACCCCTGTACTCGTACATGGAACCATGTCCGTTTTATAGCACGGCAGCGTGCCTTCATACATATGCATGATGTGCTGCCGTGCTGAACAGGAATGGTTCATGCCATGCAGGAATAACTTATTCCTGCACGGCTGCTTGCTGAATCCCAGGGCAATTCAGCAAACTAAAATCTACAAAAAAAGACATAAAACTATGGACTAAGATAATCTGACATTGGTAGAAGAACTGATGAAAAAAACTTATAAGTAATTTTAAGACCAATTGGGTACAATATGTAAGGCAGCTTGGATTTGCAGCAGGCAAATATGAGAAAAGTGTAAGGAATAACTGTAATAATTATATTTAAAAACTGAAGTCAGTATTTCTTCTTTTCATTATAAGTTTATTTTAATCTAATATTCTTTCCTAAACCTCAGACTGTCTGAGATCTACATTTTCAATGTTTGAATAATTTAAATGGAGATCACAGTGCAGGTCGATATATTTATTTATTATTGCATTTGTTAACTGGGAAAGTCTACTGGGCCTAGGTGAGCCCATTTTTAATAGAGACCTGGGGAGAAAAGCTCCACATAACATTAATAGTACATACGAGAAAAAGTACAATATACAGTGTATATACAATTCCAATGTTGCTGAATTTAACTGCTTATGCCTACAAAACTCCAAGTAACAATCAAAACTGCTACTCGACCTCCATCTATCCTACATCTCTAACTCCATCCTCAATGATCAAATTGTACATAATGTTGATGTTTAATGTTTGTAAATAACTTGTACCATTGTGTTTAATATTTATTTCCATGCATTACACATCAACATTGTGTACAGTTTGATCATTGAGGATGGAGTTAGTCAGGTAGAGTAGCAGTTTTGATTGTTAGTTGTTGGAGCTTTGTAGGCATAAGCAGTTGAATTCAGCAAGTCTGAGAGAGATCCTAAGTAGTGATATTGTAGAGGAATATAACATTATATTATATTATATTATATTATATTATATTATATTATATTATATTATATTATATTACATTATAATATATGTAATATATTTACCATTTTCCTTGCTGTAGTGCAATCTTGGAGTTGCTATATTTAATTAGCAGGGCGTGTGGGAGGTGCAGGGGGGTCAAGCACATAAAAAAAAGATTTTTTGTTTTTATTTTTTTTTTATTTAAATTTCAAACATTCAGAACATCAATCTTATGGTCTCCACCATAAGAAAGTCAACATTTTGAATGTTTCAAATTTAGAAATAGACCCATATATATATATATATATATATATATATATATATATATATATATATATATATATATATATATATATACATATATATATATATATATATACATATATATATATATATATATATATATATATATATATATATATATATACACATATATAGACACACACACACACACACACACACACACACACACACACACACACATATATATATATATATATATATATATATATATATATATATATATATATATATATATGGGTCTATATTATTTCATCGAAGAGGCATTCCATTGAACGCCTCTTCAGCGACCCTAAAACCACAAACTTTCAAAATATCAAACCTTTCACATAAGTGATTTCTTTCCCTTGTAAAGAAATTGCTTTCCCTACAAATACCAACAAATTACCACAAACACTACAAAGTGGGGGGCTGTGCCCCTTATACCCCCTAACTAAATATACCAACTCTGAGATCGCACTACAGTGGGGAAAATGACAAACTGATGAGGATGGCAAAGCGATTTCTTTCCCAAGGAAAGAAATCGCGTATGTGGATGTGCAATGTTTTCAAATTTTGCGGTTTCTAGCTTGATGAAGAGGCATTCGACAGAACGCCTCTTTGAGGAAATAAAATGAACCATATATATATATATATATATATATATATATATATATATATATATATATACAAACCAAAGAGCAAAAAGGTTGCACAGACAAAACAATTAGTAAAAACTACAAGAAAAACCTTGCCAAGCTACAGTTTTCAATGTGTGATACCTTAAACCCCTGCAATGAGGCCCATGGAATATATGCAAATGACCCCTTAAGGACATCAAGTGCTTCAGCAATGCGGTTCATGAATGTCCATGACTTTTTAATTTTTCTTTTTAAGTCATTGTGGATACATTCAGACCAATAAATCCAAACCCCACTAGCTCTGTACATGCATGTTTCAGCCTTTTTATGAGCTTGTCAACAGAGCATAAGTGGAATGTCTGGCTGTTCTTTAAAAACACAGGGTGTATAACCAATCTGATATCCATAACCATAAAGGTGTCTACAAAACAGCACAACTAACATCCAAACCAAAGAGTAAAAAAAAGGTCACACAGACAAACCAATTAGTAAAAACTACAAGAAAAACCTGGGTCTATGTTCGCGCATTGAATAGGAATTACAGCAAAAGCCTTATAATCAAATTTAAACAGTGAAAGTCTAAACTACTGAACATGCTTAACATCATAAAATAATTCATCAAATAGCCTTAGTTGGCCAACATTGTGAACGTAGTCAACCAAGGTGGGAGGCTTCACCCCCCAACACCCCTCAATGTGGGGGGCTGTGCCCCCCAACTATATATACCAACTCTGAGATTGCACTACAGTGGGGAATAGGGCAAATTTTAAAAAAGGTTTCCTTCACTTACCTTATGTATCTCTGTACATCCTGCTTGCTAGCCAACTATGGCCTTTCAATGAATTACTTGTAGATGTTTAGTATGTTCAGTAATTTAAACTTTCACTGTTTAACATTAGATTCTAGGTATTCAATGTAATTCTTATTCAATGCATGAACATAGACCCAAAAAACCTAGCCAAGCTAGAGTTTTCACTATGTGGTACCTTAAACTCCTGTAATAGAGGCCCATGGGATATATGCAAATGACCAATTTTGGAGTGCGATCTTGCAGTTAGTATATATAAGTAGCAAGGGTCCAGTCCGGCAAAGAAAAACACATTTTGCAGGGGGGTGCAGCCCTCCCACCCCTGCTATTTATATAAACTA
Source organism: Protopterus annectens (assembly GCF_019279795.1). Lineage (NCBI taxonomy): Eukaryota > Metazoa > Chordata > Ceratodontiformes > Protopteridae > Protopterus > Protopterus annectens. The sequence continues at coordinate 1,612,105,430 of NC_056732.1, read as the reverse complement.
ACTCTGAGATCGCACTATGGTAAGGAAAATGTATAGTTCCTTATCGCCACTGTACCATGTTTCGGGAAAGTGATTTTCAGTTATGTGCACTTTCGTTAAAGTGGGTCTCAAGTTTCTCTTGTTCGAAGAAGTGTAATTTTGAACAAGAGAAGTAGACATATATATATATATATATATATATATATATATATATATATATGTATATATATATATATATATATATATATATATATATATATATATATATATATATATATATACGTAAAGCTGAATAGCATGTGTAGAGTGCACAGTAATTTATTTGAATAAAAGTGAAATCCCTTCTCACGTATGCATGGATTTGTATAATTACCAAGCCTCTATATGCAGGTTTGGTTCTTTACTTTATGTTCATTTCTTACAAGAATAGGCTTGATCTCCCCCACAATAGGAGAATGTGGGCATCAGAAACCAATGTAATAAATGTGATTATGACAAATGTAATAAATGTGATTAGGGCAATATACTTAGCTCCTCCCACTGCTTGTCTCATCATGTAAGATTCATCAATTACACAGTACCCTTTTCATCTGAAGTCATCAGCAGCCCTTAAGGATTGTTAAAATATCCATAAGCATTAAGATGTATATTAATACTATTTTATTTCAACTTAAATTGATGGCACTCACTTATCTAATCTAGGCCAACAAAATAATATGTACTTTTGCTGCCCTATTCACATTTATTTCCCATCATAATGCCAGATTATAAGATGTTTCAGTGTCAATAAAGGGGGTAGCATAGTGTTGCTCCTGTTTGGTTCTCATCTGGGATATCTTCTTTGCGGAGTTTGCATGTCCTCACTGTGGTTGTGTGCATTTTTTCTAGGTGCTCTGGTTCCCATCCACATTATAAAGATATGTAGTAGGTGTATTGTAGTCTCTAAATTGGCCATAGGTGAGAGTACTTGACTGGGACATATGAAATAAATACCAGTAAAACTATTTCCATTTTCCACCTTTACCTTGAAATCTCTGTGTCACTGAAGGGAAGATGCTGCATTGGTTTACTTAACCAAAGATGTCATAGAGTCATAGATTAATAGATTGTCACTAGGTTAACAACCTGGGGGCCTTTTTAAGCATAGCCAAGTTTTCCAGAAGAATAATTCATCCTGTATCTAAATAGGACATTAAGGGGCAGGCATTTATAAGGTAAGTTAGTTCATAAGAGACATGAGAGCCACACCCAGTGTAAATTTCCTATTCCACATCCACTGCCTGTTCCATAGGAGGGGCAGTCACTGGGACACATATCTGTTTGCAGGTTTTGCAGTTTGTGTTGTGTACCTGCTGATGTAAGCCCTTCAGTTAATGACAGTACGGCTTTCTTTACCGTTATTCTAAGTAAAGTGTAAAGCTCAGACTTCTTGTTTAAGTCACGAATTAAAACTCTGATAGGTCACCTATTATTTTCAATTCGACACTGGATTGCTTATATATGTTAAGACATAACTTCTATAATGATAACGGGAAAGGCAAAAATCTTGTAATATGTTTGAGAAATGGCCTAGTACTTCTAGTAAATTCTTTTTCAGCATGTGGTCTGCATGTTAATAAAGAGATACAATTTGTGCTGCCCTTTCGAGTAAACAACCACTTCTGTCTGCCTAGTTTGAATCCGTGTTAATCAAATACAGTTACGTCATATAAAAGGAAGATAGATTACCTTAGCAATAAATGCAAGCAGTCTACAATCAATATTTAGAACAGAAATAAAGTATGTCTGTCTGATAAATTAAGTGATTATTATTTTTTTCTGTTTAAGTTTTATACAAATCTATATCTTCCTAGGACTTTGGAAATAATGTTCAGTTTAGTTCTGCATTCATTATTTCACTGATTGAAAAAATAGATTGTGACAAGAAATAAGTATGTCAGTTCATAATCAATCATATCCTAGAGTATTACTTTCAGAAAAGTTTTAAATACACTCTATAATTTCCAGTTCTAAGAATGGTTTCTGAAGAATTTGGTGGGGAAAAGAATGTTTGGATAAAGTAAACCATAATAAAAAGTATAGCTGAGGCGCATCAAGTGTTTCAAACATCAAGCTATTTCAATGTGTACATTTTTTTTAAAAACTTGTTGAGAGGAAGACAACTATATAATTTTAGCAGTAATATTGTGCTTTGTAAACTGTCTTAGTTTAAAAACCCAGGATTATGTGACCCAGTGTTCAACAATTAAATATGTGTTTATTTTAACTAGCATTTATCAAGCTCATTCCTGTTTAAAATATTACTCATATGTTATACATTTAACCTTTAATATTCTTGTAATAATATTAACCAGTCTTCTGATGATTTCAGTACTTCAGAATTACACCCCCAGTCCCTAATGCTGTATTTTCTAAGACATCCTCATAGGGCAGTGCTCCGTGTGAACCAATAAAGCCTAAACAGCCAACTGCAATTGCACTCCACATTTTCTACAATAGACAAATTATCTCTGAAGAAAATTGTTAACAACTAACTTGACAGGCTTTGAGTAATTTATCCCACATTTTTGATACTGTTAGTGATGTGAAGTCTGATTATTAGTAGCTGGTCAGTCGTAGACTTTTAAACAGAATTAGATCAGACATTGCCCTATAGGTCATAGAGAAGTGGCCATGACACCAATCCAGATTGTGCATATTTTTAACATATGAGTATTTTAATAAGTGTTATCATTTTTGTAATTATTCACAATGCTTTTTTGAACAGAGTATTCAGTAATGAGTCCGATTCAGATCAGTGGGGTATGAAGTGCTCCAGTAACTTCCCAGGAATAATTAGATATACTTGAGAATAGCATAAGATACAAGATATCAGACTTTATTTGATACACACTGCTCATATTTTAAAATACTGTCTACCTTTGTTACTAGATTTTTAATAATGATATATTTTTATAGTTTATTTTAAAATCAGAATTTATACTATATTTATTAATATTAAAGTTGAGATAATTACTAATAATCTTGTTACTAGTGATCCTATACATATTTTTGTATACTGGAATTATAGCTAAACTCACTAAACTAGGTATAAATCCCTACGTCACAAGATGGCTTGCCATCTGGCTCACTGATAGAACCCACACTGTAAAATTTGCAGATTCCAAATCTGACCACAAAGCAGTGACAAGTGGAGTACCACAGGGTTCCGTCCTAGGACCTCTCCTGTTTGGTATCTACTTCTCTGAAGTACAGGCTAACACAGAAGGCCTCTGGCTAACAAAGTTTGCAGATGACTGCAAACGTGGAGCCATAGTCAAGTCCCCAAATGATGTGGACATCCTACAGAAGGGCTTCGCTGAGACAGATGCCTGGTGTCAGAGCCATGGCCTCAAGCTCAATGCCAAAAAGTGCAGTGTCATCCCCTTTGGTTAAAAACTCTGTACCTATGAACTACCACATAGGCAGCAATCTACTTAAAACCGAATGCGTGATAAGAGATCTTGGGACCCAGGTGGACAGTAGTCTCTCCTTTGATAGTCACATCGCCACAGTAGTCATGAAGTCCTTCTACGTGGCACACCTCATCATAAAAGGGTTCTCATCCAGGAAAAAAGAGGTCATTGTACCCCTCTACTCGACACTCATTAGACCCATTATAGATTACAACGCCCCTTTTGGAATGTACCTCACAAGACATCTGCAGCAGCTGGAAAGGCCACAGAAGTACCTCACAAAGAGGATTACTGGCCTCAAACAAATGCCTTACACTGACTGCCTCAAAAAACTCCAGCTTTACTCCGTATATCACCTACTCCGAGGTGATCTCTGCCTAACATATAAAGCTATGTCAAACCCAGAGCTGTTGGACATGCTACACCTAAAGAAATCCTAATCCCTCCGAGCTACACACTCTAGGGACCTAAACCTTGTCACCACAATAAACAGGACATGCTGGAGGGATAGATTCTTGTCCCAGAGACTTCCCATACTCTGGAACAGGCTACCCATCTGTGTCAAGCAAAGTTCTTCATTAGCACTCTTCAAGAATAATCTTGATGAGTGGATGGGAAATAGGAAATACACCCCGGGGATCACTTCTGTGTCTCTACTCGACAGTGGCACAGGAAAATAACTTTCTTGGGTGGCGGAAGCCAGGGAACCTTGTTGGCTAGGCGTACGTAGGCCCTTGGGCTGATAGCCTAGTACCTACCTATGAACCTATGAACCTAAGAATACAATCCATATGAATCCATCAGTAACTCCCATTGGGATAAACAAGTAATGGCACACCCAGGCTTGTTTTGTTCCATTGCTTAATCAGGCCTTTAAGTCTTGAACTATAGATTGGTATTAAATGCATTTAATTTGTCAGTTATTTCATTAAGTGTGGTAGTGCTGAATTCTGTAACAAGGTCAATATAAGAAGCATGAAGCATAAGTTCTTCATCAATGGGTCTAGTATGTTCCTATGCAAGCAACAATACCCTGTGGAGTGGGCATTAGAGGGAAATAGTGGACTACTCAGGGGTGTTGTGAGGTCTTTTATTTTCCTGGAGTGCATTATTACACTTCAAAAATGTTCACTCTGTTATGTTGTTGAATTGTTTTATGTATTTCTTTTATTATTAGTGATTTTGTGTGTGTGTTCGTGTGTGTGTGTCATCCTAGACACACACACACACACACACACACACACACACACACACACACACACACATATATATATATATATATATATATATATATATATATATATATATATATATATATATATTTTTTTTTTGACATTTTTGATGTCACCTAATGTTTCGGGTCTATATTAGAACATCAAATGTTTAATAGTTTTAATCACTAAAGGTCGACCCTTAATGATCGAACTATTAAAACACTGAATATTCGTAAAAAAATTTCAAAAAGCAAAAGAAAAACTAAAGGGTGTAAGCAGGGGAGCAAGCCCCCCTGTGCCCCCCACCCCCTACTTCAATATACCAACTCCGAGACCACGCTACATTGAAGTAAACGGAAATCTCCCCTTACAGAGATTTCCATTTACACATTCGAGATTCTGAGCATTCGCTATTGTCATGTCGACAATATCAGATTCGATATTGTCGGCTTTCGACAATGTAATATAAACCTAGTGTTTCAGAGTTGGTGTATTATATCCACTCTCCAGCCAGGCAACCTGTGTTTGACTAGTGGCATGAGTGGTGGATGGACCAGGTAGCTGAGGATGGGAATAAGAGGCCAGTGATGACTCACTCTAACTGGGGGCAGGAGGCACTCTGCCTTGTCACCATGGCAATATCTGCAGGAATGCAGGAGTATCATTGTGGCATGAACAGGCTATTGTATCCATACAGCAAACAGTGATCTTCTTAGAAGGAAGGGTGTGTAAGCATGTACCATCCATGCACCTCCCAGGGTCACTCTAGAGGAGCTCGCAGACTGCCCATAGATAGGAATAGGAGAGATGCACACAACTCAGCTTATGAAGAAAATCTCCTCCATTTGTTTATGTACATGTCAGACTCAGACTGCAATGAATTTGATAAGATAGTATTTACTTGCCAGAGTGGGAGTCACAGTGAAAACTCAAGCATTTGAATTTCATGAATGGAATTTTGACAGAAATAAAATGTTAACAACACGGACATCTGAATTAGGACACATGCTAAAATTATGGCTGGACCCAGAGGGTCATAGCAGAAAAGATTCTATGATGAAAATTGTTATTATAGGTAGGTTTGGATGCCCAAAGTTTTGTTACCTTAACTGAGAGAATCATGTACTATTAAAATTTATATAAAGAGGTGTTACCTAAAGTAACAGACACACTGTAACTAAAACCAAAGGGGCTTTTTATATATCTTATATTTAAGTGAGGGAAAAGACATGATGAGCTGATGCAAATGAGCAAAGAACTAAAGAACAGCTAGATAAGCAGCCCTATGACACAGAGAGACAAAATCCTTACTATGCTCTAGAAGACCCATGTTAGATTACTGCCATGGACACTGAAGGGGTATTAAAGAGAAGATAGGAGTGAGAAGGCAATGTCATCTTTGCCCAACATGGGAGGAATGAGGCAGTCTAGTCTCACTGTAGTAAGCAGCATTAAGGACCTGATGAGCTCTGTGGTGTATAAGTGGTGAGAAGCTTTGTCTGCAGTTTGTTCGTGTGCAGAAACACACATGCATCTAACAAAAGCAGCAGCTGCAGAACCCATAAGAGTGCAGTTGGGTGACAGGACTGAAGGCACACTCCCTGGCAGCAGTAGGATGCTGCAGCAGCATCCTCTATCTCCTCACTGACCTGGGGAGGCTAAGGACTGTCAGATAGTCCCAGTGAAGAAGGAGGGGAGCTGGTGGCTTCTGATTGACAGCAGTGGTGGGAGGGGGGTGTGAACAGACAGCTAGTGAGGAAACAATGACATGTAGTACAGTTTCAGCTAGGTTATGCAAAATAGCCTTCTCTTATTGTGTTATTGCTAAATTAATCAAAAGATGGGAGAATGCTGCATGAAGTATTAGATTCTTCAGTATGATTACTCTAATAAAGGGACAATATATTTGTAGGCAGAAGACCTGTTCATAAAACTATGTAGAAATTATTTCCATACACTGAGAGATAAAACATTACCCTATTGCTGAATGTGAAATTCAAACTAATCTATTGAAAATACTACACCCAGTAACTGAAGCCATATAACTTACCCATAACCTGATAATCTGAAAAGATTTCCCATGTTCTAAAGATTTACGAAGGTATTGGGAAAGTAAGAATACTATTGAACAATGGACTTCCCAGTTAAAAGGGGCCATGTCAAGCCATCCACTGACAACCTTTCAATCTCTATAATCCAGATAAATAAAATTATCTAAACCTTTAGCAACACAAATCATAGGTGTCATAACTGAACTAGAATAAAGATCAAGTGTCCTGAGGTAACTAAGATATAAACAAGTGTACAGAGCATGGAGTAGGACCATCCAAGGAGCAAGGTTATAATGGAAACTCTATAATGTGAGGCTAGAGACTCCAAAAAGAAGTATGACACAAAAACGTCAGAGGAAAAAAATGACATGAAACCCCAGACAGAATAGGAAAGGAATGGGGAACCCCAGAAAAAAGAAAATGAACATTAATGGTACAAGGGACCTTTTCTATGGGAGAAATTATATACTGAAATCTCAGTACCTGTATTGGCAGTGGAAGAGGCAGAACTCTCTACTTCAAGGAAGATCCAAAGGAAAGAGGATCCCACTCTACCCAGTCTGCAGGTAAGCAGACTGAATTTTAAGAAGTCACAATAGGAGGATAAAAGTCTGAAATGAGTCCAACAGAATATACCCATGATGGTAGGACAAGAACCCATCACAGATATATCTGCCTCTTACTCTTATTTTGAACTGTAGAATTACCTATTATATAGGGTAGAAAAAGAAAGGAAAGAGGTTATGAATGATCTGTTAGTGTTAAAACCATTCAGAACTTTAGTAAAGAAGCTGACAGACAGCTAAACATTAGATGGTTATATGGGCATAGATAAAACCAAAGTATGAGTCCTGGTAAGGTGCTGTTTTCCGGGTACTTACAGAGAAATTGAGAACTTTTGTGCAGGGTGTCCAAAGTGTCAGAACACAGCCTCAGACCCAGGCTTTGTGAACCCCTTTATTCCATTGCCAATAATCTAAGTTCCTTTTGAGAGGATTGATATATACATTTTTGGGCTCTCTATGGGCATTGCCTGTCATGTGTGGGAGGGCTGACTCTCCAACACCTATACCTGCAGCTGCGGTACAGAGGTAGACATCATGGGGCATCAAAAAGCAGGAACCGCTATGGAGAGGGGTGTGCACTGTGAATCCCAGGCCAGTTATGGTAGTTCCTTTTCCACGTGTAAAGGAACAAGCATACTTGTATGAGGGGAGAGCACTGGCAGTCCTTGTGCTGATATAGATGCAGATGTCAACAGCAGGGGAAGGATCAAGGCCTTACAACCAAAATGTTCTCATTGCTGGGATGCTGTTGAGAGCACAAGCACCTCCAACATCTGCTCAGCTGGCAGCCCCATAACAGTTCCTATGCTGATATAGGTGCAGATGTCACCAGCAGAGGAAGGATCAGGGCCTTACAACCAAAATGTTCTCATTGCTGGGACGTTGCTGAGAGCACAAGCACCTCTAACATCTGCTCAGCTGGCAGCACAATCACAGGCTGTCAATGCACGGGCTCTGATTATGATCCCAACAGCCAGGGAATAAATGAGCCATGTAATATTGTAGAGGATCAGTGGTCTATAGGCAGACAGGAGAAGGAAATAAAGAGCAAATAGATGTTGTTGTACTCTTAGTCAGGTCCCGCAATGGATCCTGATATATATTTGTTGTTTTAGACTACGTTACATAGTTCCCAGAGGTGATTCTTCTTAGGAAGGCTAACTCCGAGCTATAGCAAAGAAACTTGTGCTGTTGTTCTTCAAGGTAGGATATATCAAAAGAAATACTGACAGACCAGGGTATTTCCTTTATGTCTAAGATTATGCTTCATTTCTGTCCACATTTCAAAGTGAAACAGCTAAGAACCTCTATCACCCCCAGACTGATGGTGTTGCAGACTGCTTTAATAGAACTTTAAAATCAATGTTAAAGAAAGTTATAGACAAAGACAAGAAGAATAAGTATACATTCTTACCCATACCCATACCTCTCAACCTCTTAGAGCAAGAAATCTGGACAAAGCCATAAGTAAAAGTGGGACAGAGGACCAAGGACCAAAAATCGGGACAATTTTAAATTTTTTGCTCTTACAAACTTAGAAAGTTGATAGAATAACAGGTTTGGCATTAGCATGAATTTTCTGAAGGATATGAAGTCTGAAACTCAAATGTCTGTCATTATGTCTGAACTTCAGTCTCTAATGATTTACCACTAATTTGCTAGAAAACCACAGTTTTATGAAAAACAGACTAAAAATATTAGGCCAAAATCTGGACATTCTGCGAAAATCTGAACATCTGAGAGGTATGCCCATACCTAATATCCAGTTTATTGACATACCCCAGGTCTCTCTGGGGTAGAGCTTTGTTGAATTCATACACAGTAAACACCACATGGGCTACTAGATGTAGCCAAAGATACATAATAGGAGAAAATGCCTTTTAAAACATTTTAAGACATTACACCAGTCACCATCTAGGATAGATATATAATGATAATGCCAATTGTGCAGGGACACAAGTCAACCAATAGGGAATCGATAACAGGAATTCCAGAACAGGGAATTTCAGGTAGGGGACCAAGTTTCTGATCTGGTTCCTATGGCAGAGTATGTTCTTGGCCAAATGGTAGGGAAACTTCAAAGGAACTGAGAGAGTGAATTACGTAAATTACAAAGTTAGGCAAGTGTAGAAGAGATGCGCTGAACTGATATATCATGTAAAGTCTATGTAACCTTGGCGGGAGATCTGAGTGGCTACAGTGAATGTTATGACAAAGTCTAGGAGCCATAAAGAATAGAAAAGGATGATAACTATACCTAAGGTGGAAATGGGTATCACTCTTTCTCCGTCAATCTTACTTAGGAACAAAGAGATTTTTCAGAGCTTTCCAGTGTAGATACAGATATTTAACATCATATTGAAACAGTTCCTAGGGAAAAAGTCAACTTGAAACTCTAGAGACAAGGTGACCGAGTCCCAGAAAGAAGCACTCCAAGAGGAAATACAGCAAATGCTAAACCTGCCCTTTGTACACACACTGACTGATGTCTAGCTGGAAAAGTACTGGGAGAAAACATACACAAACACAGGTTCATAGCTAGTTATTAGACATGTGGTACAGAAGACCATTAGCGAGGTTAGCTCAATCTACCGCAGAGCACTGTCTTGTTAAGTAACTTGCTCAGTCACAAAGTAGGCAAATGGAGGCCGAGGGAATCAATCCCTAAACTACAGGAAATATCTTGCTAATTAACTGACAGATTTTAAAATACATTAAATACATTTTAAAGACAGTGAAGTAAGTAAAGTCAGTACACACCAAGAGCATTTCTGAGGCATATACACTATAAAAGCGGAAATCTGCAAAGGCTTAGTTCACTTAATTAATGAATACTTTTTGTTCAAGGACTCCTGCCTACCTCACAGAATAATGACTCCAAAATGGCACACAACCAACATTGTTGAATTAGAAAGAACATTATTTCAATTTTTTCAATAAATCACAATGATTAATGATTCTAATCAATACTCATAATATCACAGAAAAGTGTAATATTTTTTAAGACAACCACATAAAAACTATACCATAAACTATGCCAGGCAGTGTATATGAAACTGTCCCACCAGAACAAGGATAGCTATACATAGCAACATTGGAGATCACTCCATCTATTCACCCACAAGACTACACCACTATGGGCAAAGTATTCCATCCCTCACTCCCAAAATTAAACAACCAGCTTGGGCCAGGAAAAGAAGGGGAGGGGGATCCCACCTTAAAGGAGGGACTCTAGTCCAGCACCTCTGCCCACCAAGCTGTCTAATATGACAGTCCAATGCACCTTTCTTTCCTGGACATGACTTCCTAATTCACAACTACTGAGTGCCAATGTATTCCTTAAAATAACCCACTAACTCCTTCAATATCAAAGAAAGGTGAAATTTAAACAAATCAAATAAAATGAAAAACACACACAACTGGAAAAAAAACAAAATTTAATAGGTAAGGCTTTCATTCTACACAAATGTAACTCAGACCTTCTTCAGATGAACCCAAAGGGTAACATTCTGCAATAAATACCATCCAAGTTAAATCATATGATTAATATTCATCATATCAGAAGACTCAATACTAAAGATACTTCACTTTTAAAAAAACAGGCTAAATATTTACCACCATTCAGTCTTGGAGATTTAAAGGCATTAAATCTCTTCTGCCAAACCAGTTCATGTCTCCCTAATAACGCATTCAAGTCTCCACCTGTAAAACCAGTGGTGACCTTTACTAAGACTGAAAAACACAGACCCTGATTCCAAAAGACTTGCTCTAGGTGTAAATGACCATTTACACTGAGAACAGGTGTTTTAAAATCCGGTACCCTTAGTAAGCCTTTTTATATATAGGTGTTACACCAAAGTAAGTCACTTACACTGAGAGCAGGTCCTTTGGAATCAGAGCAAACTTACACTAAGAGCAAATCTTTTGGAATCTGGCCCACAGTTTTTTTTTAAATTGCTACATACTGTATTGTGTTTATTTTGTCATTTCCCTTTTTGATGGCCCTATTATGTTCAGCTTTACTCTCTTTCAATCTTTAACCAGTTTTACCAATATAAGAGGAGTCACATGATTGGTACTGGGCAAAATACACTACACTGGTAGTGTCACAATTGTATCTCCCACTCATATTAACAGTTGTTCATCATATTAATCACTGCTGTAGTAGTTTTAGCTATATGGATTATACCCTCCATAGGATATAACACTCAGCCAATTTCCAAAGCTTCAGGGCACATTCTATGCACTGAAACTGCCACTCAGCTTAAACTGAGATGACTAAAAAGACAGATTTGGACACCAAGCCCTTCAGAGTTTTCCTGCCATCAAAAATTACTCTCTCTGAGACTTTTGAGGATCAATGGTCAGCTTTGTGTTGTTCCTTTGCTAGGCAGATAAATTCTCTTTGGGGAAAAAACTTTTCATTTAACAAAAAAAAAATGTAAGGTTTATTAATACTTTCCTATTCTGGAAAGTTATTATCATTATTATTATTAGAATGCTTTTTATTGAAATTGGCTTTGTGGCTCTGTGGCTCTGTCTATCTGTGGTTCTGTCACATTCTTTGATGCATTGAGCTGTCCAGGGAGCTGACGTAGTATCTGTTGCATAATGATTGGTTCCCACTAGGTGCAGGTGTTGCCTGCATTGCTCACTCATTGCTCACTTCCCGCTTACATTCCTCAAGCACTCAGTCAATAAACATTTAGAGTAATATTGATTGATTTCTATTAATACATTTTGAGAGAGCTAGATATATACAGAATTAATGCTGCATTTTACTTAAAAAACTAAAAAGTAAAAATAAAAATATAAGTAAAAAAAAGATTTTGTTTAAAAAGACTGCCTCCTGGATTTACGAAGCCCTTTATAGCATGCAGGATTAGTCTAAGAGCTATTTTCGGCAATATGGCCGACATGCAATCCAGGAACGAGCTCCCTGGACGTGCATGTGAGCTCTTAGACTACTTCTGCACAGACCAAGCTCCTGTATGCAAATTATCCTCATTTACAGGTGAAAACCATGCAAATGAGGGTAATTTGTGATCCAGGAAGCCGGCAGCTGTCAGTGCAGGATGAATGCAGCCTGCAGAAAAGTACTCAGTTAGTAACCGAGTACATTTATGCAAACTACAAAACGGAGCTATGACAGCTCCAAATAAAGGCTGCATATTATTGAGGAAGCATGCCAGTGGCCAAGTAGAAGGCCATTGGCATTGCAAAATGTTTAAAAAATAAAAAATAAAACAACTTTTATTTATTTATTTTTTTTGCCAATCTCGTCTGTTTAAACATAGGGCAACAGAGCTCAAATGGGATCGGGGGAAAATAATAAAATAAACCTAAAATAAGCATTCTAACTAAAAGCAGTATTCTGCCATGCAAGTCAGTGGCAGGCAGAAGAGAACCTGGCCAGTGAGTAATGGTTGCTAAGGGGGGAGGCTCAGTGTGGGATATGTAACTATGCATTAGCAGGCAATCCTATGCAAATGAGGGATAAGATAGTGAATCCTAGTTTTCCCCAGGGTGTAAGACAGGTCCCAAGAGTGTAAGAGTATAAATAGCTGGGTGCAAGACTAGGATATAGGTGACATCATGGGGGGGGGGGTGTCAGGCATACTGTAAGTGGATTGGAGCCCTTTGGCTTGGGATTGCTCCTAGTTTAGCACAGCTAAGATAGGGGTGTGTCTAAACTTTGCCTAGCACTCTTTACAAAGTGTAAACGGGTGTGCGTGCCACTCATTGGGTCTTACAGGAATAAAAAAGAAGTTAAACCAGGAAATAACAGCTCTGTGCACATTTGAATGCTGTGTGGTGCACACACGGGCTTAAACAGGGAGGCAATGGGAAGGGAAAACAGCAGTAGGAAGGTAATCAAGGAGAACTAGCTTAGCTGACAGGTGAAATGTATCAGAATCAGCCAAATACACAAGCAGCAGACCAGCCCAGCCCAGCACACCATTATAAATGAATCAAACACCCTTCCCCCTTGTTTTTCCCAAAAACTCTGCACCACCGGTGTATACGAATGGGGAAATTTTACAAAATGAAAGCAAGAGTAAAAATGTTAGGAGCTGCTTTTGGTATCATAAACCAGCATGTGCAAGAGGCTGAGGGTGGTGAGGATGTGAATGCTGCTGAGAAACCCACAGTGAGGACACGGAGAAGAGTGTACAGACCCAGGGTAACCTACCAAGGACTACATGAGCTGGAGATAGTGGAGCGCTATAGGGTGGGCAGGGACCTCCTACAGCAAATTGTTGAGCTGTGCTGGCCACGCCTCACACACAGAACTAACAGAGGGGAACCCATCCCAGTGGACACCAAGGTATGTGTAGGCCTAAGAATACTAGCTACAGGTACCTTCCAAAGGCCAACTGGGGCTATGATAGGTATTTCACAGGCATCAGCATCCAGGATACTCCACCAGTTCCAGGATGCCATGTCAGCACATATTGGTGAGCACGTATATTTCCCCATCACCCGTGAGACGTTGGCCAGCAATATGCACTGCTTCCACCAAACAGCAGAATACCCTGAGATAGTGGGTGCAATAGACTGCATACACATATGCATCAAAGCACCACCTGGTGAGCGGGGTAGGGTCTACATCAACCACAAGGGCTTCCCCTCCATCAACTGCCAGGTCATGTGCGATGCCCAGTGCATAATAATGAATGTGTGTGCTGGCTGCCTGGAAGCTACCATGATTCCACATCTGGCATCTGATGCAGCTGTACCAGACATTTGCCAGTGGGGACATCCCACACAGTCACCTAATGGGGGATGCTGGATACACACTGGGGCCATGGCTGATGACACCCATCAGAAATGCACACACTCCCGAACAAGAACTCCATAATGAGGCGCAAGCACAAACATGAATCATAATAGAACATGTGTTTGGGATGCTCAAGTCATGGTTCCAGTGCCTGGACACATCTGGTGGAGTCTTGCAATACTCACCAACCACATGTACCCAAATTGTCCTGGTATTTGCCATGCTACACAATATGATCCTGTGGAAACAGCTGCAGCAGGAACAGCATGAGGCAGGGCCACACGGCCCCCCCACCATTGCCAAGGCCTGCACAGGCACAGAGTGACTCAAAGGAGGAACAACCTGAGCCTGCCCCAGTAGGCAGAAGGAGGCATGCCCAGTATGCCCTGGCCTTGGCAAAGAGGCAACGCATAGCACATGCACTGACACAGTAGGGACCCAGGGAATGACACCTCTCTCTGACTCGCACATACAGTAAAAGGGATGCCAAACATGACACTACCTGTGCTCAGCCATGTATAGGGAGTGTACTATGTGCATTCAACATAGGCAGCCTTGCAGCACAACCCTCAATACTGGGACACCCACATGGTAAGTGACTCACACATGCCAGTTGGGGGGGGTCACATACCCAGCAACAGTTACAGCCAGCAAGATAGGTGTAGACAAATACAAACAAATGCTGTACTATGGCCTCTGAATGAGCCCTATAGGTAACCCCACCCCCAGGCCTACACAGACAGACTAGAGCAGGCCAGGCAGTTGGGTGTAAGTTGTGAAGGCTAGGAAGTCAGAAACTAATATGTAGGTAATTAAAGCTAAGAGCTGTAGTACACTGTTATGCCTCTAGCCAGCATGATAGGTAAGACTACAGACTGAAATGGAGTACACTACATACCAGTACAGTCATAGCAAATGTGTACAAGTGTCAGGTGTGCCCCCCATTCTACGTACACTTATAGTAACAGTCATGTGTGCCCCCCCCACTCCTGTGTAGAAATGTAGAAACAGTCAGGTACCCACCCCCGTATTGCAGAAATGTAGCAACAGTCAATGCCAAATGACTGATGGATACCCTGCAGACACAGCATGCTACCTGTCGGTGTACAACACAAAGGTCAGCACTGCAGTACAAACTACCTGGACTTGATACACACATGCAATACAGATGGCCATATTGGGCATGCTCACACACGTAGAGAAATGAAGGCAATGTTAGTCAAAAACCTACTGAAAGGTTATACTGGGCATGCTCACACACAAACACATGAAGGCCATGTCTGCAAACACCAGTGGACCAGACATATCTGGCAGTCGCAGTTCTTAGAGCAGACACATGTCAGTATGCATCACTCCTGCCTTGCACACACAGTGTATTGGAATACAGACATATATGTAAGGACAACACACTATAAGAAGCCAAAGGTAGACGGACATAGATGGTTGGAAGAGGGTGACCATGACAAGGAGCCTTCCAGGCCTGTCCCACCCAGCACACAGCCAAAGGGCCCCAAACACATGAGGTGCAGATGTCACTCACTGCAGATACTAGCCACCACTATCTGTCAGCATGAAAGACAATGGGCAGGATTCACAAAGGCTTGCACGGAGTGTAAGAGACGTGTAACACTCCATGCAAGCCTTGCAAACCAGGAACAGCCCGAAACTCCATGTAAGAGACCAGCTAAAACATCTCTTACATGGACTGGGCGTGGATATGCTAAATACCTCACTTGCAGCTGAAAGGCATGCAAATGAGGTAGAGTAACAATCCACGAAACAGAAAGCAGCCCGTGTAAGAGCCGTTTTAGCTGCAGAAATGTACTCAGTTGACAACTGAGTACGTTTCTGCAAAAATCACAATGGAGCCATGTCAGCTCCAAATAAATGGTGCATATGTGTCAGACAGCATGCCAATGGCCAAATATGTAGCCATTGGCAAGGTACCCCGATGCAAATATTAAAAAAATATAATTTTTTTAAATGCAGCGCAGCCCCGCGCAAATGGGCTGCGCTGTATAAAACATAAAAATGAAGGTTATAAACCCACAAATGTGGGTTTTATGCAATACATGGAATGACAATGGAGGGAACAGCAGACCAAAAACAACATGGCCACTGTGTAGTGGTTGCTAAGGGGGGAAGCTGAGTCTAAGACATGTAACTAAGCATTAGTAGGCAATCTGATGTAAATGAGGGTTAGGATACTGAATCCCACAGTCACATAGCAAATGAGCACAGTCTGAGTAGTGTAAGAGATACATAAGGGGGAGGAATAGAGTAGGAGATAGGTGACATCACAGGGGGGAATGGTAGAAAGAAATGCAGTTCATTGGAGGTCAGTGTTACATGACAGATGACAGACACAGATCATGGAAAGAGGAGTGCCACAAGATAAGCATGGGAAAGTCAAGAAATGGAAGGTGTACACTGTTACTTACACCAAAGTTTCTTGCTGGGCGTGCATGCACACGTGTGCGCACCTTGAAGCGCGAGTAGGGCAGTGTACGCCCGTGTAAGGCAGACTGAGCATGTGGGACCGTGTTGGTAGATGTGTAACACTGTTTGCGCTGGTGTGCACGCGTTTTAACCCGAATAGGCAGATCCTGAACCGTGTAAGCATGTGCGTGCTCGTGTAAGCCACTGTGAGCGTGTTTCTGCTGGTATGCACGCTGCTCCCCCCTGAGGAAACAGAAAGGAAAAAGGAAGCAACAGAATTAGTAGGAAGCTAGCAGGGAATACTGCTGGAGCTAGCAGGTGAAAACAATTAGAAGCAGGCAATTACACAGGCAGAATAGTAGCCCAGCCCAGCACTTAAAACTCTGCAAACAGCAGTGCAGGATGTTTCTCTCTAGAGACACTGCAAGACAGGAGTAAGCTATTAGAAGTGAAAACTGAAAAAGCTGAACTCAGAGCAGAAATGCTAGGGGCTGCCATAGCTGTCATAATGAGACATAGGCGACTTGCTGAGGGTGGTGACAATGCAGATGGTGCCAGACAACCCACAGTGAGGAGACGGAGAAGAGTGTACAGGCCCAGGGTCACCTACCACGGGTTACATGAGCTGGAGATAGTAGAGCGCTATAGAGTGGACAGAGAGCTCCTGCAGCAAATAGTCGAGCTGTGCAGGCCACGCCTCACACACAGAACCAACAGAGGGGAACCCATCCCAGTGGAAACCAAGGTATGTGTTGGCCTAAGAATACTAGCAGCAGGTACCTTCCAGAGACCAACTGGTGATATGATGGGGATATCACAGGCATCAGCCTCCAGGGTACTGCACCAGTTCCTGGATGCCATGTCAGCACATGTCGGTGATCATGTATATTTCCAAAATGCCCATGAGGTATTGGCCAGCAATATGCGTCTCTTCCAGCAAATAGCGGAATACCCTGAGGTAGTGGGTGCAATAGACTGCACGCACATACACATCAAAGCACCAACTGGTGAGCGGAGTAGGGCCTACATTAACCACAAGGGCTTCCCCTCCATCAACTGCCAGGTTGTGTGTGATGCCCGGGGCATAATAATGAATGTGTGTGCTGGCTACCCTGGGAGCTACCATGATTCCCACATCTGGCATTTGACGCAGCTGTACCAGACATTTGCCAATGGGGACATCCCACACGGACACCTAGTGGGGGATGCAGGTTATGCACTGGAGCCGTGGCTGATGACACCCATCAGAAATGCACACACCCCTGAACAGGAACTCCATAATGAGGCACACGCACAAACACATAATGTAATAGAGCGTGTGTTTGGGCTGCTCAAGTCACGGTTCCGGTGTCTGGACACATCTGGTGGAGCCTTGCAGTACTCACCAACTACATGTACCCAAATTGTCATGGTATGTGCTATGCTACATAATATGATCTTGCGAAAACAGCTGCAGCAGGACCAGCATAGGGCCGAACCAAACAGCCCCCCACCATTGCCAAGGCCATCACAGGCAGAGCGTGACTTGGAGGAGGAACAACCTGAGCCTGCCCCAGTAGGCAGAAGGAGGTGTGCCCAGTATGCCCTGGCCTTGGCAAAGAGGCAATGCATAGCACATACATTGGCTCAGTAGGAACCATGGGAATGATACCCCTCTCTGACTCACTCAAATAATAACAGGGATGCCTAAAATGACATGACCTGCTCACAAACATGTACAGGGAGTGTAATATGTGCATCCGACAGAGGCAGCCCTGCAGCACCACCTGAGGCATGAATGCCATGTGTTAAGTAATGTAACACCATGTACTATATGCACACTTGAGGACCCTGACTAACATCCACCCTCACCAAGCATGAAGCCACAAAATGACGATGGGATGATCAATTGCAATAATTGGCTGAAGTAATGCAGTTAGTCAAAGGGGAGCCAATGTGTTTCAGTCTGGGAAGACATGCTGAGCATGACATGATGCACCACCTGCTAGGGGTGGCGTGCACCTATCAGTCCAGGCCCCATGGATACTGGCAAAGGCTGTCAGTACCCACAGCGTGCCCTGAATAGGTAAGTCTCAAAACACAAACCCACCTTCATAGGTACCACAAGGGATAGGAACCTAGATGTAATGCTACCCAATGTCAGAAGTCTAAACAGTAAGATGCGTGCAGTGTAAACGCACACAGTATGGAGAATGTTGATATCTGTCCTGTAATAGAAAACTGGGTCAAGGCTCACATCAGCACCCTAACACTACCAGGTTACATCTCATACTGTGCTGTACAGCCTCAAAACATGGAACAAGCTACAAAAGGAGGGTGACTAGCAATAATTGTCAAGGATAACCACACCCCCATGTTGGTACCACAACAAGAAGCAGCATGGATTAGCCATGGTCAAGTACCAGTGGCTAAAACCGCCTCCCAGTATATAGCCTGCTGCAGACTACTGTCCTAACACCAGGAACTGCACCTGGCCTATGTTGGAATACATGAATATATCAAGCCCCCCAAACCACATTATATTGGTTGACTGAAAATACCCAGACATACACTGGGAGCATTATACTAGCACCAATACAGTAGGAGAAAAGTTCCCAGAATCCATAAACCAAAATGCCCAGGAACAATGTACCACTCCCACAAGAGGGGTAAGCATACTGGATGTGATAATCAGCAACATGCGTACTGGACGGCAAGATGAGAAGTGTATCCCTCACTGGTAAGACCAGAACATAGAGTAATCACACCGGATATACACATCCTGACCACAGTCCCTGGCCAGAAAACCACAGTGAAAAACATGTGTAAAGCATAAAGTTGCACCCCTCCAAACTGATGTGGAATCCGCTAAAGGCCCTGTGCAGGTGCAGAATATGGGACACATAACAGGCATTCCATGAACACAGCCAGGAATGCTTGGATTATGCAATCACAAATAACAACAAGACACAATGCCATACATGCAGGCATCTGGCATGCTGGACTCCAGCCATTACCAAACCATGCAAGAGAATGAGGAAGCTACTACATGATAGAGCAAACATAAAAAGGGAAGTAATCACTGATCAGTAGTATGACAATAAAATATGTCCACACATACAATCCACTAAGGCCAGCCACAACAAGTAGAATCTATGAATCCTGAGGCAATGTTACACCTGCCCCAAGTACACAGACAACCCTCAACTCCCCCCAATAAATACAAATATATGTGAGAGATGCAACCATTTATCCAAACTGGAGGCTGAGCTCCACCAACTCAGTACTGTCAAAACTAGTCAGGAGGAGAAGGTAACCACATACACCACAAACCCCGTCCCACATAGACCTATCACAACTGTAAACCAAACACATAAACACAGAAAAACATTCCCGGAGGCCCTAATTACAAACACACCACACCAACAGAGGCCTCCAAAGCAGACCCCAAGCAACCACAACCCCCAAACATAGCACATGCAACACATAGTACACAAAGCTGGTGTGCCAAACAGTCACAGGCCAGAAGGAGAAACAACATGCCTGATACAGTTGTTATAGGTGTCTGTATAGGCAGACACACTGCTGTCCCACTCACCAGACTGAACAAGGGAAAGGGTACAGTAAGCTGCCTGTAGGTTGCCACAATACGCCACATAACACAAGTACGCAGGTTACCCCAAAGCAAGCAGAAATATGATGCACTCATTGTCCATGCTGGTGTGAATGACCCGAGATGTATCTCCCTGGACTACATGAAAAGAGACATGGATGAGCTCTCTGAGTATGTACTCCAGGCCGGTATGACACTGGCTGTTTGCAGCATCCAACCCTCACCAAGAATGATGCCACAGTACAAACACAGAATGATCAGCTTTAACAGGTGGCACAATTACAGCTGTCAGTCGAAGAGGATCTAATGTCTGTCTGCTTGAGATGTCATGCATGACAAGCCATGCTGCTGTTCCAGGGATGACTTGCACCTGTTACCCCTGGGCATCTGGATACTGGATAAGGCCTTTGCCACCTCCATAGAGCCGTACGTAGGCAAGGCCGAAAAAACTAACCCACCACCCTAGAAAACATAAGTGGTAAGAAACATAAGGGTAATGCTGACTAATGCCAGATATGTAAACTGCAATATGCATGCTTCTGAGGCACTTCCCAGTATGGAGAACATCGATGTCTGTGCAGTGACAGAAGCCTGCTGCAAGCCTACTGACAGCACACCAGCACTACCAGGTTATACCTCATATCATGCGTTATGGCCCCAACACCTGGACCAAAACATCAAAGGAGGGGGAGTATCCATATGCAGCACAGACACCCATATGGCCAGGTAACTAACAATGCACGAAGCAGCGGAGACCACTCATGTGCACCTAACTGTAGTCAAAACTGCTGTACAGTCTGTAGCATGGGACAGACCACACTCTCACACACAGGAACCCCACCCAGACATCCTGAAGACACTGGACAGTATGAATGTCCCACCAAATATCAAACAAGCTACTCACAAATTACCACATAGGAGGTAAACGATTATGTATGCAAGGAGTAATCAGGGACCTAGGGACACAAGTCGACAGTAACCTGTCATGTGACACTCACAATGCCAATGTGGCTAGGAAGACTGTCTATATTGGACACCGTATCATGAAAGGATTCACATCTACATCAACAGAGGTCACTGTGCCCCCGTACGGTTCTCATATCAGACCCATAATCTAGTACAATGACTCATATGGGATGTACCGTACCTGACACCTGCAGCGGTTAGGAAGACCTCAAAGGTACCTCACCAAGAGGATAAAGGGTGCCAAATATATGTCATATGCTGCCTGGCTGTAGACACCCCAGCTGAATGCAGTCACAGACTGCCTACACAGAGGCATTGTATGTCTGTTGTACAAGGCCATGTCCAACACAGGAGTAATGGACATGCTCCACCCCAGGAAATCAAAGCCATTGGAGCTGTGAGAGTGACAGATGTCAACCTCAACACATAATGAAATAGGATATGCTGGAGGGACAGATACATAACCCAGAGGCTCCCCACACCCTGGAACAGGATCCCACTCCATGTTAGGCAGAGCCCCTCACTGACACCCCTCAACAGGAATATTGCCAAGTGGATGGATGATCGTAGATGTACACTGGGGGTCTTCACTGTGTCACGTCCAGAGGCACAGTAAAGAAAATCATAAATGGCCATAATATTCACATAGCAAGGCGGCAAAAGACACACACACTCTGGCTAGGCTTACTAATGCCCTAGGGTGGATAGCCTAGTATGAACCTATGAACTTATGAATATACAAATTGTACAGGACACTAAGGATAATCACAAGGCTTACTCAACTGATGGTAGGAACCATGTTGGGAATTCACAGATATGCTCCGAATCACACAGATATTACAAACAACATACCAAACACACACACATATTGCCAACATACAACCTGACAGGTGCAGTACAACCCCCCCCCCAAAATGCAAAATATCTATCCCAGCAGACTGCTGGCCCCCTGACATTGCAGATGCTGAGGTAACAGCCATCATCTACAAAGCAAAACACACAGCAGCAAAGGTATGAGATGGTGTTCTGGGCTGAGGCCAACATAGACTCCAAGAAGAATGGAATGCCAAATCACACTACTGCTCAATGTCAGCCTTACCACAGGATATGTACCCAAAGAGCAGTGTACAACAACAGTGGTCCTTCACAACAAATGTGTTGCCTGAATGGATACTGCAAACTACCACCCCAGGATCCTGACAAGCTTGGTCTGCACAGCTATGGAAAGGATCAGCATGTACCGCAGACATAAAGCTATTGGGGACCTACTGACACCGGACCCTACCCAGTGTGGCTGTCGTAAGTGCAGATCCTGCCTCTAAACATGTTTGACCCATTTGAAACAGTCATTAAGGTCATCGATGAGGGCAATGCGGTCCACACAGCGTAGCTGGACCATGCAAATGCTTCCAGACAATACCCTACATGTTCAGTATAGATATGTTCACCAGCTTAAATATAAATCCTTATGTCAGTAGAGGGGTTGCAAACCAGACCAAGGACAGAACTGACATGGTCAGACATGCTGCATCGATGTCAGACTACAAACCAGATATAAGTGGCATCCCACAAGGCTTGATCCTGGGACCTCCCCCGTTCCATATATATGTCCCATAGGTACAGGCCAACATGGAAGGACTGTGACTGAACATGTATGCAGAGGAGTACAAACTGTCAACCATATCTGACCCCCAGCTGACACAAGCAACCCACAAAAGGGCCACATAGAAACAGACAACTGGTGCCATAGCCATGTCAGCAAGCTAATTGCAGAAATGTGTATAGACAACCACCGTGGATATACAGTAAGTGCCCACCAATTACCACACAGGCGTTAACCCATTACGTACCTAACATGTAATGAGAGACCTGGGGACACAAGGTGATAGATATCCTGCATTGGACAAACATGTGGCTGTAGTGTTCACAGAAACATACCATATACCCACCCAATCATGAAGGTTGTCAGATCTAGATAAGGGGAGGTCACTATGGCTCTGCAGTCATCCTTCATCAGTGTCACAATTGACTACAATAGCCCCTGTGGGATGTACCTCAGCAGACACCTCCATCAACTGTAAAGTCCACAACAGTACCTCACCAGGAGTAGCAAAGAGCATGAACAGATGCCATGTGTTGCCTGATTAAACAAACTGCAGCTCCACACACTGCCATACTGCCCACCCAGAGGCAAGCTGTGCCTGATGTATGAAGCCATGTCCAAGCTGGAATCAATGAACATGCTGCACCTTGTACAATCTGAATGGCAGTGAGCTATGCACATGAGAGACCTGAACCACAGCACTGACATACATAGGACAAGCTGTACTGAATGATCCATAACACAGAAGCCACCCCACTCTTGAGTAAACTCCCAGTACAGGTTAGCCAGAGAGTCACCCATCGACACCCCTCAAGAGGAATCTTGATGAGTGGATGGGAGATGGTAGGTTTACCCTGGGTATCACTGTTATGTCACAGGTAGACGGAGGCACAGTATACTAACCATGACATATGTCATGGCAAACTCAGTTACAATGTATGTGAAGGACAAACACACTCTCTGACTAGCATCAGAAATGGCCTAGGGCACATCGCTAGTGTTTGCCAATGTCCACCTATGTTGTGGAATACACTACCAATGTTGGACAAGCCTGGTGTAGGTAGTCCATATCTGAACATAATGCAACATGGTCATATGTGCACAACTGGCCCCTACACAGTCTGTTGTGCTCACTATGAAGATGTCAAGCAGTGATAGGACTAAAGCCCAGGATACTGTCCACCACAGTGAAAGTACTGAACCAGTACACTATACGGTACTACAGTGTTAGTTCATTATGAAAGGATGTTGACAACTGTATGCAAAGTATCCCATGCAATCCCTGCAGGTACAGTATAATCCCTGTTGTGGTCAGACACAAAGCAGTTGGCCAGTAAGTACACAACATAACACCCAACACACAACCATAAACGTGAGATATTGTTGAAGTTCACACTCACCCAAATATGTGGTGGACTGCAGAGTTCAACATATGGAAAGGTCACACTGGGCATGCTCGCACACTTTGATAAATGAGGCATATGTCAGACAACATGCCATGGAAAGGCTGAACTGGGCATGCTCACACACTTAGGCCATATCCCGTTTAGCAGTTGGCCACACATATCTGGTATTTGTACGTGTCATTCCAGGAACCAACCACAACACAGCAATCTGCCCAGTGCACACAGTAAATGACTACAGAGACATAAGTGATATAGTGGATCGGCCTCATATTCAAACATCTTCCACAGATACACAAGTTGTTCATAGGAACAGGGAATGCTATGGCAATAAAGACCTGCAAACAGTCTAACAGCAACAAATATTGTGCATCTGACAATTAAACATATGGGTGTAGAGGTCAATACTAGGCTGTTTGCCCTAGGGAATGACAGCTTAGCCAGAGTGTGCTTGGCATCTGCATCCCCAGTACAGTAGGCTACTGTGCCACTGTAAAGTAGGTCACATAAGGCAACGTGTGAGGCTAGTGTGCTGTGCCTCTGTCAAGCAGGGACACAGTGGAGATCCCAGGGTTTGAATGTGCTAAGCCACATCCATGTTGTTGGTGTGTGCTGGAAGAGGGTTGCTGAGGACCTCTAACAGTAAGTGGGCGTCAATAACAGACTGAGGGGAGCCCTATCTGCATTGTCTGGACAATTCCACTGTCAACACTGTGTTGTGATGATTATGTGGGATTGAACTTTCATGCCGGTACTGTTCACAGATGTCCTTCCTCTGTGGGCTACAGCTCTGCAATGTATTAGCTCACTCTGTCTGTTGGACGGCTCATATATGGCTGGTGTACACCTGACAGGTGTCCTGTTGTGGAGCAGCATGGGTATATGTGGGATAGCATGATCAATGCAAACCTTACACATGCTCATAGAATGCAATTGTCAATATTTATGCAGAGTGGCCAGTATAGTCCCCCAGCATGGGTCCTTTGAAGTCGTCCACCCCAGTCTTCACAAGTGTAGAGTCTGCTTGTGCTAAATACAGTTTGTTTGCAGTGACAACCTTGCCTGGGGGTGGGGATGGGATATGGATGTCCAGGGAAAGGTGGGTATGGTCAGATATCAACAATGGTGGTCTACCTCTGGTGTGGAACAGTGAGTACCCATGTTGCAGATGGACAGGTGCAATATGTATTCCCCCATGTGGCTGTGGTGAGTGGTTCTGCCATAGCACATGGACCCACAAATTGTAGTGGCTGTAGGGTAATGTTGTAGAGGCCTGAGTAGTTCCCACACACAATATGCCTGTACCTGATGTTAACAACTGGAATGGTGTATGTGAACACCTGCATACCCCGGCACCATTCCCAGGGAAGCAAAGTGTGTGTCCTGGATGTGGGAGTGGTGTTCTGGACTGGTTGTGTTGTGTGTTACAGGTCCTGTGGTCATGAATCATGGTATAGAACATAACCTGCCAGTGCGATGTGCATATCTGACCCTGTAGTAGGTGGCTGCAAATGCATATATATGCTATCCCCCACCTGACAGGTAGTACTAGATGTACATACCTCTGTAGAAATAAAGATGTCAGCACCCTATAAATACTGCAGGTGCAGAACAGATGCCCAGTAATTCAGATAGCGCCCTCTGCTAATGCGTCCCCCTCAAGTGCCATAATATAGTTAGGTAGGAGTTTGAACCATGCAAATGCTCAGTGTGTGTGTGTGTGTGTGTGTGTGTGTGTGTGTGTGGGTGAGCGGGGTTGTTGTGTGTGCAAGTCTGTGTGAGGGAAATGTCCCTTTTGGCAACTGGGAAAACACTCTACAGGATGCAAATTTTCCTATCTAAGCACTGATGATGTCAGCACCCTATAAGTACAGCAAGAGAAAAGAAACCTCCAAGTAATGCGAATAGCGCGCTCCGCTAATGCATCTGTCATGAGTGTCATAACATAGTTTGGTAGGGGGTTGAATCCTGCAACTGCCCAGTGTGTGTGGAGGGGGGTTAGTGTGTGTGCAAGTCTGTGTCAGGGAAATGTCCCTTTTGGCAACTGGGAAAACACTCTACAGGATGCACATTCCCCTATCTAAGCACTGATGATGTCAGCACCCTATAAGTTCAGCAGTAGAAAAGCACTCTCACAGTAATGCAAATAGCGCGCTTCGCTATTGCATCTGTCACGAGTGTCATAACATAGTTAAGTAGGGGTTTGAATCTTACAACAGCCCAGTGTGTGTGGAGAGGAATTAGTGTGTGTGCAAGTCTGTGTGAAGGAAATGTCCCTTTTGGCAACTGGGAAAACATTCTACAGGATGCACATTCCCCTATCTAAGCACTGATGATGTCAGCACCCTATAAGTACAGCTGGAGAAGAGACACTTCCCAGTAATCCAAATAGCGCACTTTGCTAATGCATCTCTCTCAAGTGTCCTAACATAAGTAGGTAGGGGTTTGAAACCTGCAAGTGTGTGTGTTTGGATGAGGGGAGTTTGTGTGTGCAATTTTGCATGAAAAACATGTGCTTTTTGGCAATCAGGAGATCACACTACATGATGCACATTACCCTTTCCAAACACTGATGATGTCAGCACCCTATAAGTAAAGCCGGAGAAGAGGAACTTCCTAGTAATCCGAATAGTGCACTTCGCTAATGTGTCTCACTCACATGTCGTGACATAGTTAGGTAGGGGTATAAATCCGGCAAGTGTGTGTGTGCGTGTGTGTAATTGCAAGTGTGAGAGAACAGATCCTTTTGGCAAATACTACAATACACCAGATGCTGCATATTCCCCCAGTAAACACAGGGGATGTCACCACACTATCAGTACAGCCAAACAGGGCTACGTGCCCAGTAATGCCAATAGTGCGCTCCGCTACTGGGTCTATTACCACTGTCAGAGCACAGATAGGTATGTTTTGGAAACCCACAACTGCCACGTGTGGTTGTGTCACACAATATGACCATGTGTGGGTTGTTGTTCATAACAATGCATGCCATTGCCTAAACCGGCAATGGCAATGCACACATGATGTATGTGTGTGACACATACACATATATACCTGTGACCTTCAGTAGTTACCATGTCTGACACGTGCCTCAAGTGGATAAATGGTATTCGCAATGCATAACAATATGACTGTGTCTTACTGTGCAGGGGCCGCACGCGGTATGTGTCTATACAGAGTGGGTTGTATACGGTATAATACCTACAGCAGGGGATACACATCTGGTCTGGGCCATATAGTCTACATGTAGTCGATGAACAGGTGCTGCATGTTCCCACCTGTTGTGGGAGTGGTAACATGTTGTAGTAGGGTGTGTGTAATTGCAAGTGTGAGAGAACAGATCCTTTTGGCAAATACTACAATACACCAGATGCTGCATATTCCCCCAGTAAACACAGGGGATGTCACCACACTATCAGTACAGCCAAACAGGGCTACTTGCCCAGTAATGCCAATAGTGTGCTCCGCTACTGGGTCTATTACCACTGTCAGAGCACATATAGGTATGTTTTGGAAACCCACAACTGCCACGTGTGGTTGTGTCACACAATATGACCATGTGTGGGTTGTTGTTCATAACAATACATGCCATTGCCTAAACCGGCAATGGCAATGCACACATGATGTATGTGTGTGACACATACACATATATACCTGTGACCTTCAGTAGTTACCATGTCTGACACGTGCCTCAAGTGGATAAATGGTATTCGCAATGCATAACAATATGACTGTGTCTTACTGTGCAGGGGCCACACGCGGTATGTGTCTATACAGTGTGGGTTGCATATGGTATAATACCTACAGCAGGGGATACACATCTGGTCTGGGCCATATAGTCTACATGTAGTCGATGAACAGGTGCTGTATGTTCCCACCTGTTGTGGGAGTGGTAACATGTTGTTCCACTGCAATTCAGTGACTACATGCTGGGAACCTTTCAGCTAGTGTGTTGTAGCTACAGTAATGCTCACGCACAATGTTTGGCTGGATGCAGTCCAGCCATATAAAGACATTTCTAGAGGCTGTCATATTGCCAGTGTTGTTAGGGAGGATAGGTGGGTTTCCTGTGTATGGGAGGGTTGTGTGTGCCAGGCTATGAACCAGACAGCAGTCCAACACACTGTTAGCTGCTCATGGATAGGCCCTGATGCTTTGTGCTGTGCCAACAACCTGGAGGTGTGTGTATCTGTGGTGCCTTGTGATACCACCCCCCTGTCCATGTGTGTTACATGTGTAGGGGACGACAGGCATGGTATGAGGTATATCCTGGCAGTGATGGGTTGCACCTGTGAGCCATGAATCAGGAATCTGGTACTGCACAGATATTGCAGTTCACCATGCTGAGGACAGTGTCCAGTGCATGCATCTTGTGGTGTACACTGCTGGTGTTGTGTAGCATCACTGTTAGTGTCCTACCCTGTGTTATACCCGCGGAGGTGGCTATGTCATCCGTGTCCTGCAGCAAAAGGCACTATGTGTGTAACAAGGGGCTTCACCAATATACAATGGCCCATGGGTGTCACGTGCAAGCTGCCCCTCGCAAATCATTGTGGCTTCCCTAGCATGTAAGCACACATTGACAGCCATTGGATACCCTATGAATGACATTGGAGATTGAGCAGAATGTAGACACAGAACACCCTTCCTACATATTGTGGTAGCATACCTGGTGAGTGTATGATGGCAACCAAATCAGGCTCATACTGGCCCGTGCCACATGCTGAGAGATCCCTTCTATGTTCCCTATCATGTAGTCCAGGGAGGTATGTCTCAGGTCATCCATAGTGGCATGGACAATGATTGAGTCATATGTGTCCATGCCTCTGACTGACCTGTATGCATGTGTTTTGTGGTGGACCATAGTGCCCCACAGGCGTATCACTGTGACCTTCACCATGTACAGCCTGTTGAGCGGGACCCCACTGGAGCGGCCAAGACAGGTACCTGACACATCTGTAGCAGGTGTGTTGTGTAGCCCTACAGGCTGTGAGTGTGTGGCACACGGGATGTGTGTGCCATGTGTGGCATGTGCTCTGTTCCGATGTAACGTATGCCTGTGTGCCAGCTGCGGAGGTGTGTGATGCTCAGGCAGGATGCTATTCTGAGTCTCCAAGTATGCCCCAGTGTGTTCGGATTGCTGTCAGTGCGGGTCTATGTCAGACTGGTATTGTAGTCACTGTAGTATGTCATGCCACCTGACAGGGTATGGCAGTACTGAGTTCAGAGTGCTCAGTCCCCAGATTGGCTATGTGGTGGCATCCCACACATGTGTTGTACGTCCCTGGCCAGAGGAGAGGGTTGACTGCATACATGTGGCAGCTGTGACATTGCCACATGACTCACATAAACCACAACTGGACCATAGAGGTGATACTCAGGTTACCTTTGCACATGCTACCATAGTAGTGTGATTGCCATGGTGATTACCAACACATAGGGCCAATGGGGAACAACATATTGAAAGTGAGTATGTGTGGGTGTACTGCTACTGATTTCATTGCACTGGCATATATGACTGCACACGTGGGTAAATGCCAGGTAAGTCATGTGCAATGTGTCACAGGCAACGTACATGCGAACAGGACAGACAGTGACGTTCTGTCATGTGGAAACTTGACATACGTATAGTACGCTATGCAGATGTCACTAGGAGTCCACAGAAGCTCTGTAACTCTGCATTGCAGGTGGAAGCAGTGTTCCAGGGAACCCCAAGCAAACATGCATGCAAACAAAGCTACAGTAAGCAGGGCTGGAAGTAGTCCATTGTACAACAAAGAAGGGGTAACAGTAGGCACTATCAAATATGTAGGCACTATCAACATGTACCCAGGAATGCACAGCTCAGATGTCCATGGTAGAACTGATATTATGTCATAGTTAATTGTGATTTGTATTACATTGGTACTGCACACATATCAACATGTGCAAACATCCACATTGCATAGTCATTGTGGCAACATGCCACCATTACTGTACATGTCAATCATTGCGTATCACTACTTGCAGTAGCTTCTCCCCTGTGCTACCTATGCATGTGGCTATCTGTTGACATCCTTTCCACCGGTATGCAATAATGTGCAGCTGTTACACTATGGTACTTACTATGGGTGTAGATAATAATCCAGGACAGTCATACAGTTACTGCATTAGGCATGCTGGGATATACACACAGTCATATCAGCACACTGTACTGTTACCAAACATGATACTAGTAATACACTTCTATGTAGTCACCCTGTGCATCAGCAACGTGTTTACCTGTTCCTGCACTGATGTTGGAGATTGCAGGAGGTGGCACAGTTTCATCATATGCACAGGGTGTGAATTAGGTATGCCTGAGTCTGCCACTGATACCGCCAATTGACATGTGTGTGTATGTGTGTTGGTGAGGGACAGCAGTACAGGATGGGGCACTGTTGGTGCAGTGTGTGCATGTATGTGGTAGCCCTAGGTGTTAACATTTCGCATGTGTGTATGTATGCACACAGTTCCACCTCATGGCTGCCATATACTGGAGTTTGTGGACAGCCACAGACTGCACCTGGCAGGTCATACAGATCAGTGTCTGTGGGCATGGACATGGTACCTGTGCCTGGCAGGGGTGCTACGGACCGTATGCAGTACTAAGCCAGATTGGGTACTGTCATCAGAAGCAGGAGTGTGTTGACTGGACACAGGTCCCTGTTGGGACTGTCCAGAGCCACGTGCACGTCGTCTCCTGGGGCGTTCCGATGACAGCACAGACCCAGCATTGCTAGGGCTGCTGCTGGCACTATGGGGGCATCTGCGGGCCTGTTGTCATCCGCGCCGACTGCCAGCTGCTGCTGTTGCTGGCATACGGCCACGTCGATGCCGCAACCGTCCACCATTGCCCTGGCTCATGGACATGTGGTTGTGGAACTGCTGTAATATGTCCCCACAACGTCTGTCTATGACATCGGTGAAATTACGGATAGCATCTGCAATGTCACGCATACTGTCAGTCATGGCTGTGCGACATGCTCTCAGCTCCCTCAGACCCTGTCTGGTGTACCTTTCCATACGCGACTGTGCCTGCATGACAGCCCGAAACATAGCTGAGGTTGACAGACCTCTTTGGGCACGTCTGCCAGAGGCAGTACGCCCACGGATGCTCCCACGAGAACCCATGGGCAACTGTCTGTGTGGTACCATTGCAGGACCCTGCCCATGGCTGCTGCGTGGGGAAGCATGTGCCACAGATACCACATTACCCTGGTCAATGCCCACTGTGTCCTGTCCATCACCTAGGGACAATGGTGACATAGGATGTACTGGCAGGATGACTGTGCGCAATGATGGGGTTGACAGCTGTGTACTGTCAATTGGCTGACCAATGACAGACCCTGACACACCTTTCTGTGCCATTACACAGATATCATCATTATCCGTACCTGTGGCACCAGATTTAGGTTCCCTGCTGCAGGACACCAGAACAGCACGAGAACCTGTGGGAGGAAGACAGGAAACACAGTTTACAATGTCTACACAATGTTACCAGTGATGCACTAATGCACACATGCACACGTGGACACAGGCACACATGCACACATGCACACATGCACACGTGGACACATGCACACATGCACATGTGGACACATGCACATGTGGACACAGGCACACTTGCACACATGCACACCCCGCAGTAGACACACAGAGCACTACTGAGTTACACTAGTATTACTAGCACTATCAGGACTATTATAGGTATTGTTAAAACACACTCACCAGCATGGATGGGCTGCCTTGCTGTAACACCTGAGGGACCTGCAGAAATGAGGATATTAATGTCAGTGGGCACAACTGTGCCATTGATACTGCGTATGATACAGTGCAGTAGTACACCAGTTGCCTTTCACATGTCAGCTGCTGATATTGGCAATATCACACCTGCACAATTACATACTATGTTGACAGCTACATACCACAGACACACCTTACACATGCATAAACTAACAGTGTACAGAACAGTCAAGTGTATATATGGCATATTACCTGCATGCTCCATGTCGTGTTGCTGTGTGGATCCAGCCTCTATCATAATGCAGGTGCTTTGCTGTTGCTGTTCCTGGGCTGGAGCCACAACACTTAGGAGTAGCCCCTCCAGTCTGGTGAGGGGGGGATGTGTGGCCACCCCACCTCCTGTGGCGACCTGTTGCCTGTGGATATCCGACGCACGCTGACGGACATTTCTGATTAAATTACTGCAGTGATGTCGTACCTGCTCATATGTCCTATTATGCGTGCCAATGTCATTTACCTTACGGACAAGGTCGTGCCACAGTGCAGCCCTCTCCTGCTGATTCTGGCTGGTGCGGGAAAACAGTATGTCATAATCCTGCACCAGGCTCTGGTGTATCTCTTCATCTTCTGTAGCAGAGTAGGCAGGATTTCGCTGACACGCCATGTCCCTGGAAGAGAACACACACAGGATATCAGCAGACTATGTCAGCAATATATGTCACACATACTATACATGATACTCAACTGTAGTGATATACTGCTACTCCCATATGTAGCACGTGTGTGTCTCTTGGTGGATACACAAGTACATGGCCAGATATCAGTGCTCAGCCAACACCTGTGCAACAATACCTGCTACATTCCATACAACATAGTAGCATGCCCCATTGGTCAGCACACTGAGACAGGTCCAATGCACAACCTCACTCTGGGGGTTCATACCAAGGTACTGTATGTGGAACGCCATCCACTAGTGTGATCTGAACACAAATTACTCTGCCTGGATATACATATCCCACCACCACCACCACCAGCACAGTAGACTACTTTGATATATATGTGATTAGACAGATATTCACTTGTTAGGACTGACATGGTATCCATGCAGCCCACTGGGCCAGTGGAAGCCACAACCCACACTGCTGACCCCTTTGCAAATGCTTCCCACGGACATCCCAAAGAATGCATGGAACATGCACACACATTTCTAACCCAGACCCTATGCACAAAGGTTAGGCATCCTGTCTGGTGGACCCCAGCCAAAGGCAGATTGTATAACGATAGAAGGAGGCTACTGCAGGACAGAGCAGATTCACATAAAGGGAAGGCATCTGTGGTCAGCAGTGGTAATAAGCTACGGTCTCTCATAACAACATCCACAGCCTACTCTGGGAGGGAAATGGCCACAAACACTATAGATAACCACAGGGCCTTCTTCAGTTATGTTAGACATATGGACCAAATGCCTCAGATATGCTCTGAGTTACTACACCTACTTAACATTCACTGAACACACAGATATTGGCAACATTCTGGCAGACAGGTTCAGTGCACGTGTCCCCCCTCCTTCTCCCCCACACTTAGAAATACTTATCACAGCTGAATGTAACCTCCCTATCATCTCAGATGTCCAGGTGAGGGCCGCCCTCAGCAAAGCAGAACACACAGCATCAATGTGTCCTGATGGTATCCCTGGATGTGTGCTACGTGAACTCCAAGAGGACATACAACCGCATATAAGGCTGATATTTAACCTTGGCCGTACTACGGGATATGTACCTGAACACTGGCATACAGCAACAGTGGTCCCACTCCACTAAGGAGGCACCTCTACTGACCCTGGGAACTACCGCCCCATAAGTTTAACCAGCCTGGTCTGCAAAGCTATGGAATGACTCAGTATGGGACACATATACAGCGTTATTAGGTACCTGCAGACACTTGATTCCACCCAGTTTGCCTTTGTGATGGGCTGATCCTGCCTTTTGAACCTGGTTGACCTTTCAAAACAGTCACTACAGCCATTGGTGGGGGCAACACAGTCCATACAGCCTACCTGGATTTGTCTAAGGCCTTCAACACAGTACTCCACTCAGGCATCATAGACAAGCTCATTAGCTTACATATTACTACATATGTCACATGATGGGTTGCACACTGATTGACATACAGAATACATAATATTGATATTGCGGGAGCCATGTCAGACTCAATGCCAATCACATGTGGTATCCCACAGGGCTCTGTCCTAGGACCCCTCTTGTTTGGCATTTACTTCTCAGATGTGAAAGCAAACATGTGCAGGTTGTGGATGACAAAGTTCCCAGATGACTGCGAACTAAGCGCCATAGTCGTTACACCAGCTGACACACACATCCTACAGACAGGCCTCACAGAAACGGACAATTGGTGCCAGGATCATGGCCTAACACTGAATGACATGTAATGTATAGTTATCCCCTTTGGGTGAAACTACGTGCACACAACTTATCACATGGACATACCTATAGATACAGACCTATGACACATATGGAGGGTTCACAGTATGTAGACTATTAACTTGTTACTTTACATTACCTGTGTTTATCACAGCTGGTTGTGTTACCATTACTACAGCTTCCTGCTGCTGCTAGCCCAGCTTGGTACTGACACTGCTGACAGCTTCAACTTAGTTTGTGTAACGTGTGTTTTTGTTTGTGTTCTTATTTTCTTTTCTTTTTTTTTTTTCTTTCTCTCTCTCTCTCTCTCTCTCTCTGTCTGCCTCCAGACGGTGCAATGAAAGTATTGCATGTGTGAAGTGTGAGTACAGGATGCTTTTGTAGGTATCTGCATAAGTCCATGTGATGGCCTCTGCACCAATTGTAAGCCAGCATTTGCTAATTGCATGCAGCCAGTTGTGTACTGATTGCAGTTCTCACTGTGATTTCAGGACAGTGCTACAAAAGGGTATGTGAGATAGGCGTTGCCCTTTCAGATTGTAAGGGCGGGGAACCATGCTGGTATGCTGTGGACACTGTTCTGTGAGTGTAAAGGTTAGTATCTCTCTCATGATTCAGACTGTGTTGTAGATTCACATTTCTCCATTCCTCTCTCCTGTTTCCTGTACTAAGTGTGTATGCACAGTGACACCTACAACTATATATATATATATATATATATATATATATATATATATATATATATGTAAATACACATACATTTATATATGTACATTAACTGACATTATTACTTACTAGCTACCAACTAGCATGGCTGTTTCTGTTCACACACTACTATTATAGAAATCCACTAGATTTGACAGTAAGTATACATGACATGCTTTGTGTACTACACATCCTATATTCCCTTTACATTCATTCCTACTATTACATGATATATTTATTTTAGCACAATGTTCTTGTATAACAGTCATGGCTTAGTGGTAGGTCATGCAGACTACTGTTTCCAAAGTCCTGGGTTCGGGACTGACAGTGGGATTTTATTTTGCTTTTGAACTGACTACAGGACCTGTCAATCAGAGTGACTAAGGCACTTTTAAGCAGTTGTAACCGGGTTAGCGCTGGTTTGCTGAGCTCCCGCATGCGCACTGGCGTTCAGCTCCGCTCACACCCGCTTACAACCGCTTAACAGTGCTTACTCTGGCGCACTCCCGCGCTACTTTCTTTGAAAGAAATGAAAATGGGGAGACAGGAAAGTGGTGAAAAAGGGGTCACAAAGAGGGTAAGACAGTAGGGAAACAAGCTTGGGTTTTGCAGGAGGGATGTAGGTAAGGCCCATAGCTGCCCATTTCTTCATCAGCAACAGCTGTGCATATGTTTGTAATTTGGTGTGACATTTGAAACCTTCCACCCCTGAGAGAGGTGTCAGGACAACAATAATACTTGTACAGCCAGTTGTAATTGATAGTTTCCATGTCCAGCAGACATGTGTGCGGACTGGGCAGCTATGTATGGGGCGTAATTTTTTTGTGGGTACAGAGTGCCCTTTTTTTCAGGTGAGAGTGGTATGTCAGGTAAAGGAAGTCGGTATAGCTGGGGAGGTAGGTTGGGTAGGTCAACAGACAAGACAAACAAGATGCATGCAGGGGCGGTGTATGACATGTGTGGGGGGGTTACACAATTGACGGGGACGGATGTTTGGATATCCAGAGCCCATGAGCCCACAGATGGCAACAGTGTAACTGATATCCCCACCCATGGGCAGTTGCCACTGTTCCTTCACTGCCCAGGACAGGGCTGTGCTGGGGGCTGTGTAGGCCGGGCAACAGGCATGCCCGTAAGTTGTGCCACCTGTGCCTCAAGGTGGCATAGGGGCCCAAGAACAGAGTCCAGGATCTCCCTACGCACCACAGTCCGGACGCTACGGAGGGTGAGTGGTGGTTCTCCTCCGGCCACACTTGCAGAGGGGGGACAGGCCCCATCCCCTGCAGTGCTTCCACCCGCAGGTGGCACAGGGCCACCAGAGGAGGGTCCAGACTGGGCACTAGTGCCAGGTGCACTCGCCAGCTGAGGTGGGAGAGGTGAGTCCGCTGGAACCCGCCTTCCCTGTCGTCCTATGTTTTGCATTATGTCATGACAGTTTGGGTTAGTAACATACAATACCATTCGCAATTAGTTGTAACAGCATGCATTAGTATTCCCATTAACCAAACACCCAGATATTCACACCATTGAACAGCGAGCATAACACATGCATAATTTGAACAGCAATACACAGTCCAACAACATGCAGGGTTGATTGATGGCAACAGGCCATCAGGTTTGGATGTATGAACAGGGCAGATGCATCAACGTACATGCAAATATTTATGACCCAACAGGACAAATGTCCAGGGGTGTTAATTGTGATTGCACATACGTGGAATGGATTATAAGTGGTTATAGGGTGGGGTGAAGAAAATATTATTAACACCTTCGAATACCAATACATATGCTGTACATTTCTAATAGCTGCAGATATATACACACTACTGTTCTAACTACAGTTTCCTATATGATAACTACTTCAATTTGGTGATAGGACTGTTACTGCTACATCAATATACATTTTATTGTTATTCATAGACGTTCATATCTGGCTTTGTTCAGCTACATCATCCTGCTACATTTGCTTTAAATAGCTATAGACAACTGTGGATGTTTGGTATTTCAGACAATCATACTATCTGCATATTGCAGACTGAGAGAAACATATCCAGATTCTGGGATACACATTCCAGCTGCAGCAACACTTTGAACACATTTCGCAGTTTGGTTCTGCTTGTCACATTCATTTCATTCTGTACTGACTGCAGTATACTTTATTCACGGGTTATTACTACTTTATTGGTGGATTCATAACTCTTTCTCACACTCTCTCACTTGTTTTCATTTTACTATTCAGGATGGTACTTACTTCTAGGCTTTATTGACATGTTTTACCTGTAGTTATTACAATCCTTTCCAGCAGTCTCACTTCTGTCATGTTTCAGTATTTCAACAGGGATATATTTCACACGTGATTTGCTCATCATCTGCAGCTGTACTTTTCAGCCTGCTGCAGGTTGTGTACTATTATATTACAGGTGGGGTATCTTTATTTCAGACTTTATTTCAGACATTTTGATTTTTCTGTTTGGATTACAGACTGCAACACACTTTTGTAATCAAGCAATACTTGCAAACACTCTTACACTGTTACTTGCACATTTTATTACTTAGTGACTACACTGCACTCTTTTGCTAACTGTCATACTTTTATATTTCTTTACAATTACCGGGAGAGGATTATTGACCTGCCTGGTGGCGCAGCCGCACCAGCCTATCGCCATAGGCTCTGCAGTTCGCAGAACGGACACCTGCAGCTGTAATATAAATGAAGTAATATTGGAATACACATCTCCATAATATCAGCTAGTTTAATTTCTTACATACATAATTAAATGTAACTTACTCAGTAGTGGGGCGTTGGTCATTTGCCGGGCCTCCTGGATCCAAAGGTTTAATTGGTCCTGCTTACGTCTCTTCAGGTCCGCATGGTGGTGACGGACCTGCTCACCAGTCCTTGGAATCCCTGTGGCACTGGTGAGATCATGAGCCAACCGGTCCCACGCCTCAGCCCTATATGCTCCCCACAGGACCTGGCCCTGCATGAGTTGGGCCTCATGATTGTGGACTAGGAGCCAGACCATATATCTGGACTCCTCAACGCCCCACCTCTGTGCTCAAAAGCAACTACCCTCACCTACTCCTGACATTCTGGCTGCAAGTTAGTTCTACAATCATTTATGCTGTGTATTCCCACCTATGGGGCTTATATATGCTGTTTTTCCCGCACTTATCTGTGATTGGCCATTTTGGAATTGTATCAACTTCATAAAACCTGCTTTGTCATGCTCCACTTTCTATTCATTCCTATATATTTGCTATTACTGCATTTCTAAGTACAGCTGTCATGGCTTAGTGGTTCAGTACCTTGACTATGGTGGATGGTATCTTGGGTTTGAACCTGGCCACTGCTTTTTATATTTTATGACTGTCTAGACAGGCTAGGGGGTGTGTCTGTGTAAAGGCAGTTTTGTTACAGCTTGCTCAACGTTGCCCGTCGGTTAGCTTGTTGGCACGGCGTGCAGCTCCGCACAAACGGGTTACGTTAGTTTACGCTTCATTTGGCTGTCAGCACACATATTATGCTCAGCTCAGCTAGGGGCACACAGTTTCAGCATGTTAAACCATTGCTCACCTACGGGCACTCATTTTACACCTGTTAAACCACTGCTCACCTACGGGCAGATGCACTCACCTTGTTAAACTGTAGCTCAACTATAGGCACATCTGGCATTTTTTCTTATTTTGTTATCTCACATTTCTTCAAAATAGATGGCCTATTTCATTACATTTTACATAAAATATAATTTTATATGTGTACATATATGTCAGGGACTTGTTTCATGCTTATTTTACTAAAAATAAAATTTTATGTTGTGGGGGCTCAAACCATGACTGCCTGCGCTTCAGCCGATGTCTCTACCGCTACGCTATTGCTTTTTGGCTTATTTTGAATAGTTAGTTCTTATATGCTTTTCCACTTACTGCTAACTGTGGCTGAGCTACGGGCACGCCCGCGCAAATGAGCGCACTCATGGGCAAACATCTTCACAATTTAGAAAAAAATATATAACATGTTCATTTATATATTTTATGTTCATAGTCTGTGGGGGCATGTGTTGTGTTGTGTTTATTCACATTTCCATGGACTCTGTCGTGGGTGTTTACTTTGGGCACTTTTACTCTTCTGGGTGCGTGTCTGCTTGCAGGGCTCGGCCTACGGACACGCCCCCTACTGTCTTCCACAGACCATGTTAGCCTTAGGTGAGATTCAGCATGCCCTCATGCATATGCATGACATGCTGATGTCACACCATTTAACTCCAGCCTCCATGTAAGCCTTGTATCTCTTACATGGAGGCTTCGTGAATCCTGCAGAATGTGGTGCACGTGCCAGCTGTGCAACATGACTGTACAAGGAAGTAGTCATCTAGTAGCTGTATACACGTACCTGTGACATTTGACCCTGTGTGTGCCCGCATGTGGCATGTCAACCCCTACATGAATGGGCTATGGCCCATGCACACACCGCCCTCCCCATAGCAGTATTATGACAAGCCCGCTGATGTCATCCAATGTAAAATACACCTTTGGGAAAGCTGTAGCTCAGTAATATGCATGGTGTGTCCCATAACTGCATACTGCTGTAGTGATAGACTAGTTAGGTTATAGTTCTAACCCCAGACTTGGCAACTGTGTGAGTGCGTGTCTGACTGTAGACAGAAATGCTGTTTAGTCTACTCACACTCCGTACAATTCATATACTTAACTTTGGCAAGGCTGCTGATGTCACTCAACTAGAAATACACCTCTAGGAACACCATAATCCAGTAATCTCCGTAGCGTGTCCTGTAACTGCATACTGCTGTAGTGTGATAATGTAGTTAGGTAGGTGTTCTAACGCCAGACTTGGCAACTGTGTTTGTGTGTGAATGTGTATGTCTGACTGATTACAGACTAATGCCTTTTGAGGCTGCTCAGACTCCCTACAAATCATATACTCAACTTTGGCAAGGCTGCTGATGTCACTCAGCTAGAAATACACCTCTGGGAAAATCACAATCCAGTAATCTCCATAGTGCGTACTGCTATAGTGTGATAAAGTAGTTAGGTAGGTGTTTTAACCTCAGACTTGTTAACTCTCTTTGTATGTGTGTCTGACTGAGTAAAGAGCAATGCTTTTTGGGCTACTCACACTCTGTAAAATTCATATACTCAACTTTGGCAAGGCTGCTGATGTCACTCACCTAGAAATACACCTCTGAGAAAAGCATAATCCAGTAATCTCCATAGTGTGTCCTGTAACTGCATACTTCTGTAGTGTGATAATGTAGTTAGATAGATGTTCCACCCCCAGACTTGGCAAATGTGTGCGTGAATCTGTGTGTCTCTGTCTGAGTAGAGAACAATGCTGTTTAGGGTACTCACTCTCCTTAGAATTCATATACTCAATTTTGGCAAGGCCGCTGATGTCACCCACCTAGAAATACACCTCTGGGAAGGCTGTAGCTTAGTAATCGCTGTAGCGCGTCCTGTAACTGTGTACTCCTGTAGTGTGAATTAGAACTGTGGTAGGGTTCCATCTCCACCCACGGCAGTTTTGGATATTTTGTGTGTGTTCCAATGTCTGTGTATGGAGCAATGCATTATAGGCTACTCACTCGCAGTACATTTCAAATGCCCTACTTTGGCATTCCTGCTGATGTCATTCATTGTGAAATACAACTTTGGGGAGAAGATTCTTTAGTAATGCTTGTGGTGTGACCTATAAGTGCTCTATGCTATAGTGTAATATAGCCCTTGATCAGGGGTTTTATACCCACACATGTCAGTTGTGGATGTTTTGTGTGTGTCTCACTGTCTGTGTAGGGTGCAATGCCTTTTAGGCTAGCCACTCACAGTACAGTTGAAATGCCCTAGTTTGGTAATCCTGCTGATGTTATTCATTTTGAAATACACCTTTGGGGAAGAGTTTCTCTAGTAATCCCTGTGGTGCATCCTATAACAGCTCGATGCTGTAGTGTGATATAGCCCTTAGTCAGCAGTTCTATAACCACACATGTCAGTTGTGGATGTTTTGTGCGTGTCTCACTATCTGTGTAGGGAGCAATGCATTTTAGGCTAGTCACTCACAGTACAGTTGAAATGCCCTAGTTTGGTAATCCTGCTGATGTCATTCATTGTGAAATACACCTTTGGGGAAAACGTACTCCAGTAATGTCCATGGCATGTATTTTAACTGCGTAGGGCTGTAGTGTAATAAACATGTTAGGGAGGGGTTCTACTCACAGACATGACAGGTGTATGTGTGTGTGTGTGTGTGTGTGTGTGTGTGTGTGTGTGTGTGTGTGTGTGTGTGTGTGTGTGACTTGTATCCTGTGTAGAGGTGGGTGTGAGTGTGTGACACCTGTAGACAATGGAAAGGGGGTTTTGCTTATTTATTTTATGGTGGCCCTACTATATATCACAATGTCAACCATACAGGGATAATAGATGTAAATTAGCTGGAAGGCTGGGGTGCAAAGCCATACCCATTCATGTGACATCAAGGCCAGCCAATCACAGTTAGCAACCCCACTATTACCCAGAGCACACACTCAACCCATGTGTCATACACACACACAAGCCTAGGCAAGAGCCAATATGTGGGTAGTACACTGCATATTGGCCACTGATAGTAACTATGCAGTGATACCAGTGGGGTACAGAGGGCATGTCACCCTGCCCATCTGTCCAATATGCATGTACATGCAGACAGTGCACCTCCATGTTCCCCAA
Source organism: Protopterus annectens (assembly GCF_019279795.1). Lineage (NCBI taxonomy): Eukaryota > Metazoa > Chordata > Ceratodontiformes > Protopteridae > Protopterus > Protopterus annectens. The sequence continues at coordinate 1,612,063,754 of NC_056732.1, read as the reverse complement.
TGGACACCTGCACCACCTGTGGTGCCTTCACATGTGACTCACAACGGGCATACCATGCCTGACAACATGCCCTGTATGGACAGATGACACTGACATCAGGGAATGCTGTTAGCATGCTATCAATGTAGGTGCAGGGTAAACCTGCTGCCCATTACCAGTTCCTGCCACAGGTGGCCAAGACTGGCACATCTGATAATAATCTGTGTTCACAACATGGGCCAGACATCCCAGGTACAGTTCCACATGTTACTGTACATGAATGTGGGAGGTGTGCACATCCCAGACACCATCCATGTCATGGACTAAGGAACACATACATAGCAAGTGATGCACAGCATTGACAACACACAATAGTCACCCAGGTGACTGGATGGGGGATGCAATACCCACCTGTGTGGGCAAATGCAGACACTACAGGCCTGAGCCACAATGCAGACCATTGTCATGTGGCCTGATGCCAAGGTAAACCCATCGCCTACCCCTGTACAGCCTGCTGGCACAGTTGACCACCACACACCTGTGCAGACATGCACCCATGTATGTCAGAACTGGCACCCTGTGTGTTCATGTGTGTGTTGTATGGTGCGTATGTCCACATCCACACTCACTACAACCCCCCCCAGGGCATACTGAAGCATGCTGTCTGATGTCTGACACCTCCTCATACTCAGTGCCTATACGACCTCCGTGTTACCCATGTGGTGCATGTGATACCTGCACATTGATGTGTTGTAGCAATCCTACTAGTGATGAGTTGCACTCCTGGCCCTGCCAAGTGTGTCAATGTGTGTGTGTCCCTGTGTGAGTGTGCCTGTGTTGACGCTGGCACCTGTTCATGCAGACAGGCACGTGTACGTCACCTACCACATAACTACCATATCCTTGTTGCAGATGTCACTCACCATCACATATATGTTCTGAGTGCTTCACAGCAGGTAATCCATGTGGCGTATCCAATAACTGCATCGAACTGTGATAGCAGGACATAGTCATCAGGGGTTTGATACCCTGTGCTGTAGGTGTGTGACACAAAAATGCTTCAGTTTTACTCTCCCACCCCTCCATGACATGTATTTGCTCTGTCTGTCTCCCTCACTCCCTCTCTGGTGGATGTGGAGACCCACACCTCCTTGGCTTAGGCAGCAGCATGTGTATTTTGAGTGATGCTCATGATCAGCTGATGGCCTCTGCATGAATTGCACCCCTCCCCTAGCTGATTGCATGTGGAACAGCTGTGATAACATTCCCATAGCCAGTTGCATGGAAACACACTCCAATACCTAAGAACATCATGGTGGTATTGGCCATTTTCAGTCACTGTGAGCAGGAATTAGATCTGTTGTTTCGCAAACAACATCTCAGATGGATTGGGGATTTACCTCTAACAACATACACTGTGGAAAGAGGGCAACAAACAGGAGGGAGATGTGCCTGACCTGACTACAGACTGTAAGTGCTGCTATACTGCATTTGGAGTAATGTTGGTTTAACAGTATTTGTCTGGATATGCTTGTCATACATGTCGCAATACCTGCCATGTCAGTTCCATGTATATGAGGAATCCCCATCTGCAGGGTCATCTGCAGACTGGGCAGTGTTGTGCCTTTTCTTTCATGTGTTAGCCATGGTGCATCTATCTGTGGAATGCAGAAGGTAGTGTGAGCATTGCAGTCAGTAGATGGTGAAGGCTGTGACAGTTACTGACTTCATATCCCTCATAGGACATATGTTGCAACAAACCCCATCACAATGGTAAATTTATGAGGTTATCACAGCAACATGTCTATACTAGCCCTCTTTATGTGCTGTCAGCCACACCTCTGTCAACCTTTGTACATATGTCATGCATGAAGTGGTGCATATGTGCTGTACACCATAAACAGTGTCATCATATCTGATAAGCCAGTTATATATTAGATTGCTACACATGTCATGTACAGTAGGGGTTATATTTCATGACATAACCTGGACATTCTGTGGATGTTTGTACAGTACTGATGGTGAATGTCGGCAGTGTGTGTATTGTTAATATGTACTTTAGCCTGTATACAGACTGTGGTAGATGTCATTGTTCTGGCTCCCCTTCCATCTGATGTTACATGCTGCCCCACTGTATGGTACCATTTTGCCATACATGTTTGTAGGGCCATCCACACACATGTCTCATACCACAGACAGCCATCAGACCAAACTGTGTAGCAGCCCAGTATATGTAGGGTCATTCTGTGAGTGGCACATATGAGGATGGTGTAGAACAGATAGTCCATATACTGTAATATTATGCTAGCTTACCATATGTGGCTGTGGCTGTGTTCACAATGGTTGTGGTTATGCACTTTCACACAGGTGTATCTTACCCTGTGCTGTGACATGGCTGTTGAGCCTGATATATATGCAGGTACATGTGCATTCCCCCATAGGAGATGTAGGCCAGTGTTGAGCCAGTCTGTCTGTAGCCTGCACAGTGCATTGTTACATGCCTAACAGCTTAGTGTACTTACCCAGTAAGATGTCATGTGCAGATACTTGCCAGATGTACCACTGCTGAGCCTCCCTTAAAAGTCATGTATGTCAGACAGAACAGTGGGATGCTGTATAGATGTATGTCAATATCTAGTGGGTAGCATGTGTCCATGGCACCCCTGTACCAGCAGTCATTATGTGTCAGACCAGACAGGAGTGTGTGAATTCAAAACCTATGGTGGCACATGTATACCAGTCGTTATGTGTTATAACCATCTACATGTCTGTCTACATCCATATTGTCAGGCCTGGTACACATGTTGTGCATTAAGGGATTATGTGTATACCTCTGGACTGTACAGTGTGTGTCCGAAGTTCCACATATATTGGCCAATATCTCTGCTGCACTCCACAGGGGCATTACATGCTAGCAGTGGTACTTTACAATGATTTCCTTAGGATGTCTGTCAGTAGCCAATGGCACACATGTTATAAGCAGATGTGACCTTCCACACACACCATGTCTGTGAAGACAATCCCAATGACAGTAGCAATAGTCTTGTAATATACCTGCTATACATACCTGACAACCCCTTGCACTACAACTTTGGGACTATAGTGGCTGGGGTAGGGCTACACTCCATTTCCAGGACATATGTTGGAAATATATGTACATATACTTATCCAGATATATATATACATATATAATTACACATGTGTGGTACTTCCAATTACCACTGTCATGGCAACCACCCACTATGAATCTCTACATCATGTGGGCATGGTCCCTTTACATTTCCTGTGTGATGGACATCTTTCCTGTGTGTGGGCATCAGTGTTACAGACAGCAGGTAGCAATACCTCATACAGGAGAACCTACTCACTCAGGGCAGCCACATATTTGTAGGAGGATCAGGAACTACAGACACACTGTGACTAGAGTTGTGAGATGCTTTGTATAGTACTGGTGCTACAGTGTGTGTGTGTGTGTGTGTGTGTGTGTGTGTGTGTGTGTGTGTGTGTGTGTGTGTGTGTGTGTGTGTGTGTGTGTGTGTGTGTGTGTACATACTAGTTTACCTTGGAATGCAGTCTGTCTGCATAGCTCACAACTGTGGGCCTATCCTCTTGCTGGACAGAGGTATGCCTATCATATGTTGTCCATCCACCACACAGGTCCGGTGTCAGATGTTACACTGGCAGTGTGTGTGTTGCGTGGTGTCAGTAGATGGCTACATACATTTCTGTTTCTAACCTCAATTCCCTGACTAAGGGTACATTGCAGACTATCCTGTAACATCAGCACCTTGCTTAATGTATGGCAACAGTGTTCCACATATGTGCCTGTGTTCCAGCCTCTGTCCTCCATCTACATACCAAGCTTTGCACATATTTCATGCTGTTGGGGGTTTCTCTGTAGTGGGCTGTGAGTATATCACACTGCCATTGCTGCCATTAGTCCACTGCTGTTGTATCCCCCACACATACAGTGGGGCTGGGGCTATATATATGTGGGCTTCACCTACACAATACATGTGTGCCCTTATGCACTCCAGAGGCCAGTGTATGTAACAGTGGTATATGGGCCTGTATTATTGAGTCTAGGTGGGGAACACCATAAATGACCTAGGTTGTTACAAAATGTGGGGGTATCAGAGTTGAGCTGCCGCAAGGTATCTGGATGTACAGTACTGTATACATCACCTATATTTACATTACTTACATGAATTGGGGTACTGCAAGCCTACTGCCTCCTGCCATACAGACTGTTCTGTTTGTCGGTGTGCTCGTGATGGTGTAAGTTATGCCTTGTGATGTGCCAGTTACAACCCATTTGAACACATAACATCTTTACCACCTACTGAGTTTGTACAGAGTGTAGATTGAGGCTGCTGAACTACACTCCTGCAGCACATACTGTTGATTCTTTGGTATCCTGTGGCCCAGTCTGTCTTCACTAATGTACAATTTTAAGGACGTGGCCTGGACAGCAACAGTTGTGAGCCTTTCCAAAATACTGTATTAGTGTAACTGTTTCACAGTTGCATTACTCTGTTTATATGGTTGTCAGTGTCTGAACAGCTATATGACATGGCATATAGAACTGCAATAGTACACAATTAAAGGTTTCCCATTTCTGCAAACCTGTGTGTATCGTCTTTCTTATGACCATTCTATGAGTATATGTTGCAGGCAACAATTGACATTTGTATGGATGGCCCATACAGTGCCCAAGTTGTTCAGGTGTTAACTGTAGGCATAGTGGCTGTTCCATATTGTGTGCACCTTCTACATATGTATCATACTGTACATATATCTGCGCGTGTATGTGTAGTCACATATATATATGTGTGTGTGTGTGTGTGTGTGTGTGTGTGTGTGTGTGTGTGTGTGTGTGTGTGTGTGTGTGTGTGTGTGTATCTTTATCTGCATCTCTGTGTCTGTGTATCTGTATCCTGGGGATGTTGATGGCTTCCACATATTACATGTCCTATGGGAGGCAGACTGTGCTTGGCAGTGTATTGCAGGGTGCACGTATTTGGCTGGGGGGGTTGCCTATACATACAAGACATATAGTGTGTGGGGCCTCTCAATGGTGCATGTGGACATATGTGTATTTGTTAATCTGCCATTGCTATCTACAGATGTATGGCCATATATACCTATATAGATACATATATATATATATATATATATATATATATATATATATGTATCTATATAGGTATATATATATATATATAAATATATATATATATGTATATAAAAAACTATGTCCGTATATACCTATATAGATATATATCTCTGCATACACATATGTAACGTGCTGTGTATATGTCAACATATAGGTGTAGACACATATATGTGCCGATTTAGGCATATGCATGTATATATGTGCATATATATTAATATATATATGGATATATATATATATATATATATATATATATATATATATATATATAGGTTGTATGTGTTTAGATATTAATGTAGTACACACACAGGCATCTAGGTGTTGGTATACATTCTCTGTATTGTTGCATGACAGGACTGGATGATATGCCTCTGAAAACATTGATTTTTTTTTTCTTTGTATCTGTCATGGCTTAGTGGTAAATCACTTTGTGTATAGAGTGCAAGGTCTTGGGTTTGAGCTTTGCAGAGGCAGTTCATTTTATTGCTGGGTAAAACACAGGCCATTGAATACAGAGTGATTAAGACACTTTAAAGCAGTTATACGTGGGTTTGCATGGAGGTAAGCACTGCTAACCTCCAATTACAGTTTCTCATACTCTGTTAGCTTTTAAATTGCTTAACCTGTGTAGGCATAGCTTACCTCCATACAAACAAGCTTAAACCCACTTACTGCTGCTTAAATGTGCCTACTCCCGCTTACCCCTACGCTAATTTCTTTAAAAGAAAAGAAAAAAGGGTTGATTGGAAAGTGGTGAAAAAGGGACACAAAGAGGGTAGGACAATAGGGGAAAAAGCTAGGCATGTACAGGAATGGTGTAGGAAAGGTTGATAGCTGCCCATTTCTTCTACAGCAACAGCTGCGCATATACACTAAATTTGGAGGTAGATTTGGATCCTCAAACCGCTGGGAGAGGGATGAGGACAACATAAATTCATTGTGGTGCCAATTACACCAGGTTAGATGTTACCAGTGGAAACATGTGCAAAATAGACAGCTATGTATGTGGCAAGATTATTTTGTGGGAACAGTTTGCCCTTTTTTTTTCAGGTGAGAGTGGGATGTTGGGGAGGGGTAGTAGTTACATTTGGGGAGGTAGGTTGGGTAGGTTAACATACAAGACAAACAAGATGAATACAGGGGTGGTATATGACACATGTGGGGGTAAATACCTTGGACGGGGAGCGGTGTTTGGAAGTTGCATGCCCATGAGCCCCCAAATGGAAACAGTGGGACTGAGGTCCCCACCCATGGGCAGTAACCACTACACCTTCACCACCCCAAAGGTGGCTGTGCTGGGGGCTGTGTAGGAGGAGCAGGCTCACTCTCTAATTGTACCACTCGGCCCTCAAGCTGGCGTAGCTGGTCTCAAAACTCCAGATCGAGCTCCCTGTGCACCACAGACCGGACATGTTGATGGGTGACAGGTTCCCCTCTGTGTCCGCTCCTGGGGGGTGAGCCCCATCCCCTGCAGCGGTTCCACCTGAACGTGGCACAGGGCCCACTGAGGAGGAGGTCCCAGGCTGGGCCCCAGATGTACTGGTGCCCGCTACCATGGCCAGCTGAGGTGGGACAGGTGGGTCCGCTGAGACCAGCCTTCCCATACGAGTTATGTTGTAGCAGGTTTATGACAGATATGGGTTAGTAACAGTCAACAGCATTCAGGATTAGTTATAACAGCATGCATAGGTATTCCCATTAACCCAAAACACCAGATTTAACACAGTTGCAGATCAAGCAGAACACATGCATATATGGAACAACAGTGACCATTACAAAAGCATGCAGGTTTCATTGATGGCAACAGGCTACCAATATGGGTGTATTTTAACATGGCACATGCATAGAAACAAATGTGAATATTTATAAACCATTAGGGCATATGTCCCAACAAAGGTTTGGAGTGTACACATACCAGCTGAGGAGTGTCATTAGGTTATTTTGCACGTATAGTAGGGGTGAGAGAGAAAGTTCAATTAACAACTAATATATCCTTGTAGTTTTCACAACATTCTTAGTCACTGCAGTGACCTTTCCCTTACATGTATTATTACACTACCCAATGGCCTTATATTGTACACTGGTATCTTTGTAGATTACTATATACATGACCTGTGTCTTACATACAGGCGTGACAAGATGCAGGTGTTAATGCAACATATGTTGAGAATTGCTGCCATATACTTCAGGTGAGGTGCTAGAATGACAGGTTTGTTTTCATATACATTCCATGACTATGTACACGTTTGACGATCAGTTATATGTCATTAATGGCTGTCTACATTTCTTGGATCATCACACTGATTTTTCAGAGGAACAGGGTACCGGGTTGGTGATAAAGGCCATTTATCTGGATATGCTGGACAAATTGGAATAGTTGTGGGGTATGAATATGCATACAACTTTCAATTTGAACATTCTAGCAAATTCTGTACAGTTGTTGGGTTTAATTATGCATACAGCTTTACATCTAAACATTGTAACAAAATCTGTACAGTTGCGGGGTATGTTTATGCATACAACTTAGTAGCACTCCCAGGATTCAACCCCCTGCTGTGCGTGACAAAAAACATAGTTAACATCACAGTACACTGTGCTATCAGGGAATTGATGTAAAACTTTCAACTGTTTTTTATCTAAGTGTTCCTCACTTGTACAATATGACTGACCTCTTGGCACTTTCAACATTGTTATGCAGGACTTCATACTCATTTTATCTGCATACCACAGTGTGGGTGACACTGCTTAAAATACAACAGTACTATTTATAGTATGCAACAGTTCACCAACATATGACAGAAGAGTAAACAGAAGCACTCCAGGGGTTATATCTTTATTCACAAGCTATTACACATTCATTTCTACTGGTACAACACTTTCTAAGGCTCTTATATTTATTTGTTATGACAGTACATACAGACTAATTACTAACCTGCCTCGCAATGCAGCCTTTGCAACCTAGCATCATGGGCTTGCTGGTTCGCAGCCCACTCATCTGCAGCTGTCAGAGAAATACAGTGATATTTAGCCATACCTATCTATAGTATACACAAGCTAAACAATTATTTACTACTTAGTAGAATGAGTACTTACTCAGTACTAGGGCATTGGGCATCTGCCGAGACTCCTGGATCCACTGTTCCAGTACATCCCACCTGCACCGTTTCAGGTCAGCATGGTGGTGCCTGACCTGCTCACCAGTCCGGGGGATACCTGTGGCACTGGTGAGGTCACGGGTGAAACTGTCTCAGGCCTCTGCTTTATACTGCGAGCCCTGGTACTGCCCTACAGTAGTCTCTGCTCATGGTGTTTTACCAGGAGCCATACCATGAATTTTGACTCCTGGATGCCCCAGTGCTGTACTCTAAACTGAGTGCCTTCACCCACACCAGCCATTCTGCCTGTAGTAGGAAGCTACAACCAGTTATGAGAAGTATTCCCACCTGTGGGTTTAAATATGGCCAATTTCCCGCACTTTCCCGTGAATAGCTGGTTTTGAAAGGGCTAAGCTATGGGCACACCTGCTTACATAAGGTTGGCACTGCTTAAAGAGGTATACCACTAGGCAGATTGAATTGGCTCCCCTACACATTGCTTACACTTAGTGACTTGAGCTGTGCTGCGGTTAGCATGGCTTAATAGTTAATTAGCACTATATTTGCCATTTGGCAGTGATTTATTCTTCATTACAGGTTATATATGTGTCTGGTATCTGTGATTCATGTGTACATACACTGTATGGGGACATGGGGACTTCTACACTTTATTACAATAACACCTTATATCTATGCTTACTGCAGTACTCCTGTTTACATATTTATGTTCTGTGGCAGGTTATACAACATCACACTGTACATAGATTCAGTTCTCATGTTTGGTTTGATTTTCTTGTGTTGAGGATTAGTTTTCTGATATCTCATTTGCATGCGTTGCTATGATGGTTTAGTGGTTAACTACTGTGACTGTAGTGTACAGCATCCTGAGTTCGAGCCATGCAGTACCTGTTTATTTTTTTTCTGGGCAGAACACGAGCCATTGGGTACAGAGTGATTAAGGCACTTTAAAGCAGTTGTAAGTGGGTTTGAGTGGGTTTGCACGACGGTAAGCTCTGCCAACTTCCGGGTACAGTTTCTTACACTCAGTTAGCTTCTACTTTGCTTAATCTGTGTAGGCAATGCTTACCCCCACACAAATGCACTTAAATATGCTTACTAGTGCTTATATATACTTACTACTGCTTATGTGTGCTTAAATCTGCTTACTAGTAGTGCCTTATTCATTATGACACTGACACTTCACATATGCATTTAATGTAGTACTCTGGTTCACATTTAAATGTTATTTAGTAGGTTATACTGCAAACAAATGTCAAAAAATGTTCATATACAGATTTCACATAGAAAATGGAATGTGTTGCAGTGGGACTTAAACTAGGAATGCCTGCTCATTAGGCAGATGCTCTGACCACTGCACTATCGCTCTGCTGCTTCATTTGCATATATCTTCCTTGTTATCCTCTTCAGCCTTTTAGACTACTTTAATCATAGCTAAGCGATGGGCAAACCCACACACCTACGGTTAGCTGTACTCGGGGTTTTAAAAAAAAATAAAAGGGTTTCTTTGTTTTAGTTATATGTACTGTTCCTGTTGTACACATGGGGGAACTGTTGGTGGGGCTATGCGGACAACTATGAGTGGTCTCACTCATTTATTTACAGTTTCTGCTGTTCTACTTTGCAGGGGTGTGTTTATTCTGAGAGCTCTGCTCTCAGATATGCCCCCTGCACTCATCCACGCTCTGTGTAGGATTAGGAGGTCAAGCAGTGCACCTTCATTAATATGCATGACGTGCTGCCGTCCTCCTCCTAAACTGCCACTTCCATGCAGGACTAGATTAGTCCTCCAAGGAAGATTAGTAAATCCGGGGGTGCATTTTATTCAGTCACACTAAAAAGTAAAAAGTAAGCAAGAAGAGTGAAAACTTTGCAAAAGAAACATAGCCAAGTTGATTTCAGAAAAGCATTCAAAGTCGGTTTTGTTGATTCCTGCTACTTCTTCTGGTACCTCATTACCAGAATCAGTAAGACTGACCTCAAATGCTTTTCTAAAATCAGCTTGTCTGTGTTTCTTTTGCAGAGTTTTCACTCTTCTTCCTTATTTTGTAGAGTGACTGAATAAAAAGCATTCTTTATTAAAAAAAATCTTTTTTTTACTTATATTTTTATTTTAAAGGTAGGAGTTTGCCTTTTAATGGTCACAAGTCTGTATCATACTTTTAAATTAGAGCGCTGTTTTTCCCTGCCAGTTTAAAAGTTGTTTATAAAGTAATTGATATTCATTTTTTATATGGAGAAATTATGTTGATTTTTTTTTTCTTTTTCAGTCTGGCAAAGTGATTTAAAGTGTTTTTTTTTTTTTTTTTTTTTTTTTTTGTTTTTTGTTTTTTGTTTACTTTGCTGTTATGTGAAAAAATATGTTTAAATACTTTTCAGTTTTAATGACCTTTGCTTCTTGTTTTCCATGGGAAAGAGGCAGCATTTTTGGCTTGACCACAGAACAAACTGCTAGTTCTGTGGTCAGTTCTTCCAGCTACAAAAAGAAAAAGTTAAATAAGCAGCCTTTGCCATCACAGCAGGCTAGCATTTTATGTCAACTGCAGGTGGGTGAGTCTGCTGTAACCATTAGTTGCACCTTAGACCATGCATCTTTTACCCAGGATCCCTCAGGTGCAACATTTACAGCCACTATGAGCCTGGAGTCAGCCACATCCTCTATTGTGGTTGGGATCCTCTCAGTGGGCAAGGTAGAGTTACACTTGTACGTCCTGGGAAGGGAACAAGAAAGGCTTCCCTGTTTTGTCAGAATGTTATACCCATCCCTGAGGAAGTTGCTACTGCCACTAATATCACTGTTGGACCCATTTTTCCTGTCAAAAAGAATTGAAAGCTAAACAGGTATCTAGTCCCCTTCACTTTTCCTTAGACACTCAAGATTCTGATTCTGTACAGAAAGATGAAGGGACAGATACAGGATTTTCTCCTTAGATTAATGATTCAGATTCAGAGAAGAGCTCAGTTTCTGATTCTCACTGTGGGGTTTTCTGTAGTGTTTTTGAGTGGGAAAACATTGAGGTCTTTAAGTCTGTCAGAAAATAATATGAACTGTTACAGAAGAAATTTCCAGAATCATCACTCATTCCTGTCAGCTTTGGAGGATGTGTTTTACAACCTGCAATTTTCCTGATAGTCAGCCAGCTGTCCCTAAAAAGGCTGATTGGACCTATAATGTTCCTTATTCTTTTAAATTTTTATACAGTCTTCCCAAACCTGACCCAGCAGCTATAGCTTTACTTATTGCTTCTACTGCTAAACAATTAGTTAATTCTAATCCCAGTCTCTCTGTTAAGAATGGGTAGATTATCGATAAATATGGGAAAAATGTATACGCGTCTACAACTGTGATTTTCAGAATTTTGAATTGTCAGGCTGATAGTTTGTTCTGACTAATTATGAAAGAATGAGGACTGTTTTGTCTGCAGTTTCTTCTTGTAAGGAAAAATCTGCTTTAAATTATTTAATTTCTTCAACTGTACAAGTCACTTCTCATTGTTTGTAGTGTGTGACTCAATGAGAATGCAAATTTTCCTTAGGATAGATATTTAGTTTCTGGCCGCTGTACTGCAGAGGTGATCAAAATGTGTGATGCAAAGGACAAGTTGATTCAAGGAATATCTAAGATTATTTAGCCCTCCTTTTCCAAATTTTCAAAGGGATCATCTAACCCCCTAATCCAGTTTTGGAAAAATAAAAACCACTCTCAACAAAATGCAGATAAAAACATGTTTAAGAATAAATGGCAAGGGGGTTCCAAAAGGAATTCTGGAACAGCCTTGCACTGCTGGTGTGATCTCCCTAGCTTTAAACAATGTCTCGGTAACTGTACATACATTATCTAGGGTGAGGAAAGCTTGCATGCAGTAGAGTTTCTTGTTTAGACTCCTATCATTGAGCAGTAACACATTTAGATTTTCTTGGTTTGATTTGCTATGTCAGAAGTACTTTAAGTTTGGCATTACCAAAAAAAGTCAAATATTCGAAAGCCTCAAAGGGAGAGGTACAGACCATTCCTACCAGAGCAACATGGTCAGCTGACCGTCTACTTCCAGGTTGACAAATATTACACCCCCTTAAAATTACACCAGAAACTGAGCTAATTATTAAAGTCAGTCATCTTCTGGTCATATTGTGGCATCATCCTTTAAGAAAGTAAAATGCTGCTCAGTGCTAATCTCATACCAGCATGGGATACATATTCCAAGAGCTCCATGATGTCTGTCTTCATATGGTCTTGGGAGGTATGTCTCAAGTCATTTACACCCAGATAGGCTGCGACTGAGTCATACTAGTACTTGTGGTCCAATTACCCTAGTGTGTGCATAGTGTGACAGATCCTGGCCTCTGATAAGCAACTGACCATGACTTTCTCTTTACTCAGCCTGGTGAGAGGGATATCATTGTGTCTCACAATGGAGCCTCCAATGACTAGAATGCTGGATTGTGTTGTGGCTTGCCTTATTGGCTTATAAGTACAGGATCCATGAGATGTGTCCATATCTGTTGATGTGAGTATCATTTTGAAAGAATGCATTCAGATCTGCTAAGGGTATTTGTTATGTGCACTTCATCTAGAAGGTCTTTGGGGTGTAGGAAACTTATATTTAAGTGCCTCAGCTTGCATAGATCAATGTGTCTGCTTTGAACCCTGTTTGATGGGTGCAGCATGTGTACTGTTGACAATGTGATTGCCATTAATAGTGCATTTATGTGAGACCTTTGCCTCCAGTGATGTGTAAATACATCTCTCACATACCATTTTTTTGAGAATTAGATGGTTGTCAGTAAACATGAGGCAGCTTCTATACTGCCCAAGATTGCCCATATCCACTAAGCTGGTAAAGGAGATAGTGGGTAAGTTCATATCCATAGCAACAGGACCTTTTTTATTGGTTAGGCAATTGCAGAGAGAATATATAAAGTAATCTCAGGAGTATCTGATTTGCAACTCGGGGGGCAATGCTTTTCCATGAAAACTAGTTGCCCTGTGTGCAACTAGATACTGGTGAAATTTCAAGGATGTTTTTACAGGAAAGAGTGCTTGCATCTATACAGGGCATTGCCAATCACTTGAAGAGAAACTACTAAAGTAGGCCCTTATGATTTTTGGATGAAGTATTTAGGGAACCATTTTCAAGTTAGGTTAATGAACAGCTAATAAAGTAGTACTTAACTGAAAAGAAAGAATTAGCTTAGTCAGGAATGATGAAAAGTAGGGATTCACCTGATTCGCTATTGCCTGGCTACTACTAGTGCTGGTTTTACCACAGCTTCACTCTCCTGGGATACAATGCCCCTTCTTTGGTCACCAGAAGCACAACAGTAGCACCAATTCCAAGACGATAAGTGGGCCACATGCTCTTTGGTGATCAACAGTCTTGTCCCAGATGATGCAGGCTAGGCTTGTTGTAGCAGTTTCCTCATAGATGCCTTGAATAGCAAGAAGACCAGTTAGGAAGATCCCACATAGACACTCACTGTCCAGTCAGAGACAGTCAGGAATCAATGTCCTCTGTTCATTCTTTCACCAGGAGCAAAATATAAGCACAAATTCCAAGCTGGCACCTATGAAGTAGTTATCAGGATTTCTGGTAATCAGCAGTCTCCAGGAGATAACGTCCCTCTGCTCCCTCTTTCACCAGGAGCAAAACAGAACCACTAATGTCAAGATGACTACTGAGAGGCAGAATGTGGCCTCTCCAATAATCGATGGTCTTGTACTAGATATTACAGATTTTAAAGGTAAGATTGAAAATGAGTTAATATCCTGTGAGTTGCAGTGTGCTCTAAGCCGTTAGATATGAAAGAGGGGGTAACTCAAGCTTTAGCAATTTAAGGTGAGAGTCACTAATTTTAAAAAAGCAACATAAACTGGTAAGGGATGGACACTTAGCGTTCTGGCTCTATGGAATACAGTGTGATGGCCAGTAAATTTGAATAGCTGAAAGGGAGTGATTTCATAAAGTAATACTTTTGTGCTTACTGGCAATAGCCAAGGAAAAGAGAGAGGGGAGGAAATACAGGGTCAAATTAACATAAGGGGCTGAGAACTAGAGAGACAGTCAGTTTAAAAACACAACAGCACCAGGGTAGGAGGGTGAGGAAAAGTTAAATGTCTCTGTGACTCACAAGAGACATATCTCTGGTCTCTTTCCCAGTTTAAATATGCAATTGAAAGCTGAATACAAGTAAAACACAGTGTAAAGAAAATACACCACAGTATACAAAATAGAAGATGACAATGAAGCAATACAAATAGCTAGAAACGAAAAACAAAGTTTCCCACACAGCAGTCAGTGCCAGAGTTTGGTGAGCTTTTCCAGTAAAGCCTTGAAATGTTTTATCTTACCCCTTAATTAATAAGTTAACTTTCTTGCTCCACCCTCAGTTCACAGGTAATTAACTTTAATTGACATGTTGTAATTTCTGTGTGAATCACAAGAGACAGAGCTCTGGTCTCTTTCCTAGTTTAAATATGCAAATGAAAGCAGACTACAGGTAAAACACAGTGTATAGAAAAGTACCACAATATACAAAATAAAAAAGGCAATGGAGCAATACAAATTACAAGAAAGCAAAAACAAACTAACCTTACCCATCACAGCAGTCTGTGGCAGAGTCTCAGTGAGCTTTTCCAGTCAAGTTGCAGACAATACTACAGTCATGTGGTACATCAACAAGCATGGGGACACCAGGTAATACCCTGTTTGCAGACTAGCCATGTTAGATTGGGGTACAGCTTCAAAGTGCAGTCGCACACTAAGGCATCCTACATTCTTTGAGAGCAAAACTGTGTGGCAAACAAGCTGAGCAAGATAACAGCAATCCCTTGTTAAGGTACCAAATAACTTTCACATGACACAGATCAGCAGGGAATAATAATCGCCTTTGTTACAAAGAAAGGCATGCACTTGGGAGAATAGAAAATCAAGCTCTGGTCTCCTCAAACAGTACAATCATATATATTTTTAGAGCTTTTCTGATTAAAAGCAACATTGTTGTAACAATCATAGAGCAACCAATGATCAATTAAAATGAACACCACAGCATTAATTCTAATAACTAATATCTCATGACTCTCTGTTTATGACTTTCCAAATTAGGCATGAGATTCAAATTCCATGAAAGAATTTTCTGCAAAAACAGAACTTTCTAAACTTTGCCATGTTAGCATTTTTCATAACTGACAAGAAGTAAACCATCAGAAGCAGATGGAAAAACACTCAGGAATCCATATAAAAATGAAAGCATATTTAAAATAAATACACATTGTTAACATTTTTCATTCTCAGCCTCACAATGTAAACTAGATGAGGAATCTTCCAAGATTTGATCCATCTGTGGGGAGTTCCTCAAGTACACCTATTTGCATTCTGTCTGAACAATCAGCTGGCAAGATGTTCCTGCATGCTTTTCCACCATGTCCACTGATATCCATAGTACTTTTGAAGATTCAGAAGGAATCACCCCAAGATCAATGTGGTGACGCCCTTCTGGCTCAAGCACCATGGTTCTTTCTGAAATAGTCAGGGGCAATTACTCACGTTTCTTCACAGACTGAATCTATTCACACAAGAACAGGGGTGTTGATATACCTGAAGCCCAATAAACTTCATCTGACTGCCTAGATGATAGGGTCTTCATTGCCTTTAGGCACCTGTTTACTGATGAATTGCTGCGGGTACTAATGTCGACAAGAAATTCTACAACAAGAAAATCATATATTACTAAATTTTCTAGTTGGTGCCAAAACATAACCAGTACACATTCAGGGCTCTTCCTTGTGATCTTTATTTTGTGTTAGAGAAACTAACACTTTTTCCATTTGAACCAGCTAACCTGGCTGACTTGATGTTCTTAACATGGAAAACAGGGTTACTGATTGCTCTGACTTCTGTAAGAAGGGTATCTAAATTGTAAGCTCTTATGGTGAGTCAACACTGTCTCATTTTCCACAGATACAGGGTTTCTTTGAAAACTAATTATTCATTTGTGCCTAAATTGATATCCAAGTTTACTTTAAACCAAACTGTCTCCCTGTTTTCTTTTCTAAATTTAAAAATAAGGGAAAAACAATACTCCATACCTTGGATGTCTACACACAAATCAGCTACAATCTCAACAGAACTGAATCTTTCAAATCATTGTATCAATTGATCATTTCTTGTGAAGGAAAGGAGAAGGGACAACCTTTGTCAAAACAGACTATTTACAAATGGCGGTCTAAGCTATTACCTTTTGTTGTACTCACCACAACAAAACTATTCCAGGCAGGGTCAAGCCCATTCCACCAGGCCCTGGCTTCATCTATGGCTTTATGAAAAGGGTTGGATTCTAGAAGCTACAGATTGGTCCCCTGTACATACTTTTACAAAGCACTCTATGCTTGATTCCTTCTCCGGGTCTACATCAGGCTTTGCTAGGACCATTTTCCAGGGGCTTCTGGACTCTTCTCCACCACCAGCCAAATGTAGTAATTTACTGATGTAGCTAGGCTGCTGCAACAGTGATCAATATGATGAACATAGTCCAGTTGTGTAAGTAAATTTATCATAACAGTAGATGTTCAAATGAACACTCTTGCAGTAGCCACTCCCTCACTCCACCTCCTTGTTTTTTTGGTGTGTTGTTTATGCCAGGATGGAGACATTATATTTTGTTGTTCCTAGCATTGTCCTTTCAGGGCTCAGCCTCCCTTCTCTGTTGGCATACAAGCTCTGAAGACCTTTGTGCACAAACCTGTCATTTTAATCAGCTTAGCTCAAGCTGACTGATGGTTTGGGTGCGTGGAAGGTGCCCTGAAGCTTTGGAAGATGGCTGGCTGTTATATCCTGTGCAGGCTATAACCCCATTAGCTAATTCTACTGCAGCAGTGATAATTCAAACATCTATTGTTATGGCAAATTTACTTACACAACTGTGCATTCCTTCTGTATGAACATGCACCACATAAGGACTGCTGGAAACAAATTTGCATTACCTGCAACCAAAGCAAATGCAAGTCTTAGTCACTTTCTTAGTCACATTTGCACCAACTATTGCCTTTTGCATTAAAAACGTAATATTCTTGCCTCTTTTAACAATGAACTTTGATCCCTGACTCACTAATTTGCCAATGGCTTCTTGACCCCAAATTATATTATTGTGTTTTCAAACTATATTTTTACTAACTCCACTATCACCTGAAAATGTTAAAGGAACCACAAATTTTCCTCATTTCTTCCTAACTTCAGTGACTAGACAGGTGTGTGGATGGTAGCTGTAATCCCAAAAACATTTGTGTTCATAGATTCCAACAACAGGAGTCTTTTTTCAGCCTAGCTATGCATCATAAATCTCTGGCAAGTTCTGATACCCTTGATAAGTGTAAACAGGCACTTGGGAGATAAGACATTTACAAGTGGAGGCCTGGGAGATGAACCATTTACAGGCTACCTGTGTTCATTAAAGACATGGGTGCCAAACCAGGGATGAATTTCCTGTTCCCCTACCAATTGTCCAAGTTACACTTGAATTGGGTTAGGGAGGAAGTATGCTTCACATGGATAGGGAGCTTGTTCTAGAGAAGGGATAGTCGTGGGGATACATATCTGTCTTTTTAGCATATCCTATTTATATCACAGGCAAGGTTTACATTTTTAGAAAGGGTAATTCTGGTGATATTTGTTTTTCAGACATGCAGGAGGACCATCAGAGTGGATTCCAACAATACCTTGTATGCCAGACATAGAGCTCCCCTCAACAGTCTGTAGGTGATACAATATACGGATAGGGCTTTGAGGTGGTCTGCATAGGACATTATTTATTCCCTGTATGCTTTTAGTGAGGAGCCTATGTGAACATTACAGTTATTGGATGTACCTGATTAGGGCATTGTACTCAATGATAAGTATGATGAATGCCAAATGCAGTGGAACAATGACCTTTTTGGACCAAGATGCTATACCTTTGTTTATAAGTTGCACAACATAGAATGATTTCCTTACTACCGTAGACACATTTTGGTCAAAGGGTAGATTACTATCTATGTGCATCCCCAAGTCCCTGATTACTGGGTCATCTCTTAGAGATGTGTTGTCAGTATGAAAGTTACCAAAGGTGGCTGACTTCCCAAAGAATATTATTATAAATTTCTTGGCATTTAGTTTAAGTTTGAGGCTCTGGCACCAGTTGTTTGTCTGTCTCAGCCCTTCTTGGAGGACATCAGTGTTGGTGAGGGATTTTAGATCGCTCTTACTTTACAAATCATCTGCAAATTTGGTCAGCCAGAGACTCCTGACAATGGCCTTTACTTCAGAGAAGTAGATGCCAAAAAGGAGTGATCCCAGCACTGATCCCTGAAGGACTCCACTGGTGACTGGTCTCTTTGTAGAGGTAGACTGTCCAATTCGAGCTATGTGGGTAATTTTAAATGGACCTGGCTACAACACCCTTTCTTCGCAGCTAATTTAAAGACTTGCATTTAGTTTTAAATAGACTTTGAAGTGAATAGAATGAGAATAGTGCATATCTGCTGTTCATTTTTTGTGGCTAAGGATGCCAAGATTAAGTGAGAAGCTCTCTAGCAAGTAACCATTAGGCCTTGCAGTTATCTGTCCAGAAATTGCCTGCCCTGGAGTTAGCATGAGTTTTATTTAGTTGTGTATCAGGAGTTCATGGACTTGAGTATGCATTTAAGAGCTACATCTTGTGGCTATGGGCCTGGTCAAATCATGCCTGGATATGCTAAGGATACTGCTTTTTTCTTTTGTAGAATCCTCTCTGAGATTGAGGGGCTTTCCAAAAACTTTAAAAGGAGGCCTTAATAATGCAGATGGAGAATTTTAACCCAGTCTTATACTTACCTTTTGTTGGTAAAGTGAGGAGTCATTTCTTAAATCTTAACCTCAATAGTCCCTATCATTCAGCCTTTAGACTATGTCATAGTGCAGAGATAGTCCTTTCTTTAAGTATGAACTGATAGCAAAATCAGAAGACAAACAGGTATAAGAAGTGCAGGGCAGGACGCAGCTCGTGCGGATACGGAAGATCACAAATGCAGGAACAGCAGTAGATCACTGAAACAGGAACAACGTAAACAGCAAGTTCAGTGCAATGGTTCTTTATTACGACCACCAATAAGTGTCAAGAAAAGCAGATAAGTCCACAGAATGTGTCCACAGTTAAGCGCTTTCGATTGGTGCAACCAATCTTCCTCAGAACTGATGCCATTAGAAATCAATACCTCTTTTATACACTACAAATGTTACACATATCAAAAAGTGCGCCAAATCTCTTAAAGCCACAGCATCCTTGGTAAAAAATAGTAAAAGATCCTAGAACGAGTAAGGATTAAATTTCTTCTACAAAACAATGATAAACATTATTAGACTAGCATAAAAACACTGGACATGCTGCACAAATCATATAACAATATATAAATAAAATATGTACTTAATTATACAAAAAACCTATCTAAAATATATGCATGAAATATGAAATGAAAAATCTAATAATACACTTAACGTAATGCACTACAAAATGATATTTCTAAACTAACTGCCTTAGTTATGGAACTACTTACGGAGCATAAACAAACTGATGAGCGCAAGGTAAATACCAATATGCGTGAGCAACGCAAATCTATTTCTGTTTTATGTTCAGCTACTAATGACAAAACCAGCAAAGTTTGTGGAACATTTGATAAACCGAAAGATTCTGTTAAACCAAAAGAGAGACTAGATGGTAATCGTACATCTCAACACGATTGTATCATTGTACAAGATTTCATTATTGAACCTCCTATTAATGATACACCGGAGCGTGCTTTTCCGGTTTTGTTACAGGACTCTGTTGTTCTTGACCATACTGAACAGATTGACTTGCCCATACTATCTGAAGTTCGGGCGCAGGACAATATATGTATGTCCACTAATCGTGACTTCCAGTTGGGTAGCAATAATTTATTATGCAATTCGGTAGGGAATGACTGTACTTTTGACTTTAGTTTTAACAAAAGTAATCACGAGACATTTGGTGCTAGGCCTAAAGAAAAAAGAATAACTAAAAAATACGGCAATACAAGACGGGTTGGACATAATGATATTGGGAATGCATTTGTGCAAGCCAACAGTCCATTGTTAAGAAAAGAGACTATTCCAAGAAATGGACTGGATGTGCATGGGCACAAACAAAAGCAGAACTTATATAATAATTTCAATTGTAATTCCAACACGTCTATGGCCCTAATGGACCAGTTTTTATCTGATGAATATGTTTTTGAACCTAATATGAATGTGGTTACTAAGGAAAATTTTAATTTGCATGACTTTAAACACAACAGTATTAAGAACATGATATATGATTTTGGGAAAAAGTTGGCTGCATACAAAAACACTAAAATGGATTTAGCTTACCTTTCAAAATGTCTTGATACTAAGATAGTTCCTAAGGGTATTAGATTCTTTAAGCTTCCTTTGGGTATCTACCATAGTAAGGAAGTTATTAGGGAATTTAATGAATTATTTGATAAATTTGGCTTTGCTTATATACAAATGCTTATTAAATTCAACGATGAAAAACTTAGTTATTTGACCCATGAAGTTGAATGTATGAATGACACTATTATCAGACATTCTGAGTTTAGTAATTGGAAGGACTTGTACAACAAACAGTTTAGAGACACACAAGACAAGACGAAAGTGATTTTTGACAGAAAGAATAGGAAATTAATGAGGGATAAAGAAAGTTATGACATTAATAGAGCATACATTTGGCCTACTGATAGGAGGAATGAAGGTAGAGAAAGAGTCTACAGTATCAATGATAGACCAAGAAGTGTAAAAGGTGATGAAAATTTTCGGGGGGGGGGAGATTCTTCCCGGCACCCAAACAAAGGAACCACAACAACAGATGGAACTAGTTAAAAGACCATGTGACCATAAGGAAACATCTGATCATAGGCAGGGGACTATTGAATTTAACATCAATTTTATCATTCACAGTATTAAGAAACATAGTGAACATCTCTGTGTATTGGTTAATGACTTGGTTCACAAATATGAAGAATACCTACCCTCATTAGATAAGAATGACAATACATTAGATTCTCACCAGGTCATGACGGAACACAATGGTTTCAATGTTTACAACTATACTGATATCTCAATTGAAAATGAGTTTGTAAGCTTGATTAGTAAAGGAATGAAATTTATACCTACCTCTGATTTCAATCTTATAGATACAATAAAGGAAGTGAAATTGTATTGCAGAAGACTTAACTTGGCTCTACATTTTGACAATAGTACAGCTGATAATGTTAGTAATCATGCTACTCTTAAGAAACGAAGTACTTTTATACCCCCTAACAACCAGTCCGTTCTCAGTTACGAACGGATAGTGAGTAAAGATATATACTGGTTTTGCTCCAACTATAAAAAGAATAGCATTAAAAAGAGTTTAGGGCTTGATAATCTCACACGGAAGGAAAGAACATGTTTGAACAGCTTAATATGTAATAAAGACCTACGTATAATGAAGCCGGACAAAGGAGGCGGTATTGTTGTTTGCTTTACTACTGACTATAATTCTAAAATGCACAATTGGCTCTATGATTCAGGAAACTATGAAGTTACATCACAAAATCAAATTAATATAGGTTATAAAAGGATTGATTTGATCATTGAAGAATACATGATAGACAACAGGATAAGTGATGAAATATATAAGTTTATAAGAAATGACTATCCTGTAGTGGCCAAAATTATAGGCATACCTAAAATCCATAAATCCATCATCGACCCGCCGTATAGGCCTATAGTGTCAGGATCTAAATCCAAAACTTATAATATAGGAGTCCTGATTGACACTTGGACGAAACATATATACAATGTAGTGCCTCACATTATGAAAGACTCCTGGCATTTTCTACACAACCTTACACCCGACAAATGGAACAAGGAGTATATATTTATTACCATTGATGTGGTAGATCTATTCACCAGTATACCTAAGGAAGATGGTTTGGAATTTTTTTCCAACAGTCTTAGAAAATATTCTGGGTTCACCTGGGACAAGATCTGTTTGCTCACTGAACTCATGTCCCTGGTGTTGGAATATAACTATATTACGTTCCAGGGTGAGCTCTTCAGACAAAAGATCGGGGTGGCCATGGGGGCTTCTTGTGCCCCTATATTTGCTAACATGGTCATGTTAGAATGGGAAACCGAATTTATGTTCAAGAGTAAATACTATGAGAAGGTTGAATATTATGCCCGATTTTTGGATGATTTATTCATATTATGGAAGGGGTCTGAGGATGAGATTCATGAGTTTGTTGAATTCCTTAATAGTACTACTGAATTTCTTAAATTCACTTACAACTACAGTATTAAGGAGATTGCCTATTTAGATACGCTTATTTGGCATACAGATGATGGATTTGCTTCTAGAATTTTCAGAAAGCCTACATACTCTAATGATTTTATTGCCTATAATAGTAACCATCCGCCTTATATGTTTAGAAACATTATTAAGGGACAATGCATCAGAACGGCACGAATGTCCTCTACGGAGGATGTTATGAAGGAAGACATGGATTTATTGTGCAATATGTTCCATAAGAGGGGATATCCGATGAAAATGATTAAGAAAATTTCTCATTTTGTTATTACTGAATGGTGTAACAAATATAAACCGTTACTCGGTGACATTGATGGCTTAAACAATATTAGGGCTAATGAACTGACTGAAAATTTCAATAGAGCTTGTGTGCTTATTTACAGCCCTTACGTACATTTTATTAAGGAAATTTTGCATAGACACTGGGATGTCATTAATTCAAACGGCTTAGATATTAAGTTAGGAAATAAACCAAAGATTGTATACAAGGTAGCACCTAACATCAAAAGACTCCTGGAACGTTCAGATAGGTTGAAGTTAGGGAAAGATAAATATGCCCGAGGGAGTACTAAGTGTGGTAGGTGCCGCCAGTGTCGCTATATAAATGAAGCTGATAAAGTTATATTAGCTGACATGAACCATACTGTGATTAAATGCAAAAGAGGGAATTGTAATAGTAAAAGGGTGGTCTACCTGGCTTGTTGTACAGCATGTAGGGCTTATTACATTGGAAAAACGGAGAGATGTATTAAAAAACGAATATATGAACACTATTATAAGATCAGCAAACATGATACTACTAATGCGCTATTTAGGCATGTGTCTGATAAAGGGGATAACCACGAGTTTACATTTGCTGTTATTGATCAAATCTATTTGCTTGAAGGCAATTGGAAAAATGAATTAGCTCTCAAGGAAAGTATATGGCAAATAAAAACTGATGCAACTAGATATCCAGGTCTCAATGACCATATTAGCATCAAACCTTTCCTTGTTGAATAAATATATCTTATAATATCTAAGGGAGACATAGTGAGTAGTTGTTAGATATCTCAATCAAGGTTTTAGTAGTTTTTAGTATAGTATATTGTTTATATCAATTATTTATGTATTGTGTAATAATATGTAAATTATTATATTAGCGGGTTATATGAAGTGAATATATTATTAGATTTTTCATTTCATATTTCATGCATATATTTTAGATAGGTTTTTTGTATAATTAAGTACATATTTTATTTATATATTGTTATATGATTTGTGCAGCATGTCCAGTGTTTTTATGCTAGTTTAATAATGTTTATCATTGTTTTGTAGAAGAAATTTAATCCTTACTCGTTCAAGGATCTTTTACTACTTTTTTTACCAAGGATGCTGTGGCTTTAAGAGATTTGGCGCACTTTTTGATATGTGTAATATTTGTAGTGTATAAAAGAGGTATTGATTTCTAATGGCATCAGTTCTGAGGAAGATTGGTTGTACCAATCGAAAGCGCTTAACTGTGGACACATTCTGTGGACTTATCTGCTTTTCTTGACACTTATTGGTGGTCGTAATAAAGAACCATTGCACTGAACTTGCTGTTTACGTTGTTCCTGTTTCAGTGATCTACTGCTGTTCCTGCATTTGTGATCTTCCGTATCCGCACGAGCTGCGTCCTTTCTTTAAGTATTTCATTATCTCGTTTTGATGAGAGAGTACCTAGTTTTATTCTGCCTCAGTCCTACTTGATCTCTCTGCAACATTTGACACTGTAGCTCATGGCATCCTTTTGGATCATTCCTGTGGATTTTTATCTACCATCTTGAATTGGTTCATGTCCTACATTTCAGTGTAAAAAGGGAAAGAGTAACTTCTAGTTTACATTTATCTCAGATACACCCTCTAAATGCAGGATTCCACAAGACTTAATGTTTGGACCCTCTGTTTTTGCAGTATATATGCTACCATTCAGAAATGTAGTTGGAAGGACAGGGCAGAGTTATCATAGTTAATCCGATTATGCTCAGTCACAATTCCCTTTTTCTGCTGAGCCACTTACCAGTGGAAAGATGCTCTGTTGGCATCTGGAATTAAGAAGATTGCTTGAAATACATCCAGTTCAATATACAAGCACTGACTGTACATGTAATATTTCACTCCTCAATCTCCCCTCACCTTAGTCCAATTATAGTTTATAGTGGTAACAGGAAACATTTTTTAATATATTTGTATTTATTTAGTTGTTTGTTTGTTGGACTACTCAAAATGATCCTTGTCAGCTATGACCTAGGCCCATAGTAAACTAAGAATACAGCAATACATTACAGTTGATTTGGGATAGCATAAATATGACATGCACCATGAGTATGAAACATAAAATAGTACATGTGAAAATAAATACAAATGATCATAGTAATAGGCCTAAAAGTTACAATGTGAGCAGTGTGTGAACATTATATGACATAAGAGATTTTAGCAAAAGATGGTTTGTAAGACGCACATGCAACAATTTTACATGGAAGTTAATTCTATGGTATCCGCAATTATTTTGTTAGTTAATATTTATAATTAATTGTTAGTTAATTTTGAAAACTACAATACACTCTGCTACAGGCCTCATGAGGAGCTCAGTGTCTCTCCAACCTAACACCACTCTTAAGTATTCAACTGCGGTACCACCTTTATCATTCTTGTAAGAAAAGCGCAGTCTGGGTCTGAACTGTCTGCAAACAGCTAAAGTTAACTTTGAACCTAACACCACTCTTAAGTATTCAACTGTGGTACCACCTTTATCATTCTTAAAAGAAAAGCCCAGTCCGGGTCTGAACTGTCTGCAAACAGCTAAAGTTAACTTTGAACCTAACACCAATCTTAAGTATTCAACTGCGGTACCACCTTTATCATTCTAGTAAGAAAAGCGCAGTCCAGGTCTGAACTGTCTGCAAACAGCTAAAGTTAACTTTGAACCTAACACCACTCTTAAGTATTCAACTGCGGTACCACCTTTATCATTCTTGTAAGAAAAGTGCAGTCCGGGTCTGAACTGTCTGCAAACAGCTAAAGTTAACTTTGAGTATGTGTCATTTTCCCCTGGAGAGCACTCTGCTTTGGCTTGTAAGCAGCCCCCCACACACACACACTCACACACACATCTTCCACTTTCTCTCTTATTCCCTTCTGTTAGCAAATAGTATCCATAACTGATCAATACTGTGTATTTGTTAATTTAAACTGAGGCCACAGTAGCCTACTGATACAAGGTTATCCTGTTTTTCCACCTGAGAAATGGTTAAGAAATGACTTACAGTTTCAGAGCAATCCTTGGTCAATTGTGATTGTTTCTTAAACACAAACTTGTCTTTGCTTTGGCTCATTAGCAGCAGTACAAAGAACTGCCTGCTCACACCCTTGTTCTCCCCTCCCCCTTCCCTGTTTATTACCTTAAGACAATCCCAAAGTTAATAAATATTACCTGTGGCAGGCACCATTTTTAAAACTATAACCACCTTTGTCACTATCATATGTTCATTTATCAGTTAACTCTGTTAACTGATTGTTTCCAGCCCCCTCATATGAGCAACTAACAGGGTCTCTACCCTCTTCGCTCCCCATCCTGCCCCCTATTTCCTCCCGCCCCCAGTGGTCCAACCTTTATTGCACTCACAAACCCCACCCGTCTTTCCAATAGCCAACCACAGCACTAACCCAACACTACCTCCTCCATCTTCCCACTACTATCACACCTCCTCAACTAACATGTACAAACATACATTACCTATGCTCACTGCATTCCCTCTCCTTGCATATCTTACATCCTACCAAAGCGCCATCATTCCCCCACTCAACCACTACCACTGTACTACTACTCACACCACCACTCATGTCTCACCCTCACTCAGCTCCCCTCCCACCAGCTCAAGAACCATCCTTATGCACCCCCCACATATTCTACCAACTATATTACTCAAACATAAAGCATCCCTACAACTTAACATAGTAACCCTCCCACCATACCTATTATCCACAGAGCACAATCATAAAGTTTCCCTTATAAACAAACGCATTCAAAAACTGAGAAAACTAATAACCTCATGCATATCAAAACTAGCCCTAAGTGGAGACATCCACCCCAACCCTGGCCCTACCATCTCCAACCCCAATCCTCATAATCAGACTAGAAACCACAACTTCTCCCATATTACAGCCAAAAGAAAGCCAAGTGACTTCCTTCTACTAAGCCTAAATATTAGAAGTATATCCAACAAAGTCCATGAACTCCATGCCACCATAGACTTGTACTTCCCAGATATAGTCATCCTGACAGAAACCTGGCTAAAACCTCACATTACCAGTGAGCACATACTCCCTACAGGTTATGGCATAGTAAGAGTAGACAGGCTAAACAAGAAAGGAGGTGGTGTAGCTATAATACTTAAACAGCATCTAAACATCCAGATCTTAAAATCATCAACTCCACAAATACGCAATGAAGAAATAATATATACCAACCTCAAAATAAACCAAAACAAAACCATTAACATAATTAGATGCTACTTCCCACCTGGCCAAAACATCCCTCCACTAGAAAACCTCCTCAGCTGGTCTACCCACCATCTCCCACAAGAAACTATAATTTTAGGTGATTTCAATATTGACTGGCAATCCTGTTCTGGCAACCATCCAACCCATCATGTAAACATTCATGGCTTCACCCAACTAGTCCAGTCGCTAACCAGGATAAATAAAAACTCCAGCAAGCACACTACCCTGGATTGGAAACTAGTCAGTAAGAGCCCCCAGTCATATATAACAGACTGCTTATCAGATAGCCTCAGTGATCACTCCCCAACATTCCTACTCAAAAAATACCTATACCAAGCTAAACCTGTCATCTACCATCAAATATGTAAAAAACTAAACTTTAACCCACTCACATTCATCTCATCCCTCAAAGAATGTAACTGGCATCCTCTAAAGTACCTCAGTCTAGATGACACAGTTGAATTGTTTAATACTACCTTCCTGAACATCCTTAATTACCATGCCCCCATATGATTTTCCAGAACCAAAGCACAACCCTCCCCATGGCTACAGAAAACCACTAAGTCAGAAATGAAAAACAGGGATAAAGCCTGGGAGCACTGGCGCAAAACCAAAACTCCCTCAACTAGACAGAAATTCCTAGTACAATGCAATAGAGTCAAAAAGCTAATAAAACAGGACAAATTCCAATACTACCAGTCTGCCCTAGACTCCTCACAACACAGCCCCAAACAATTCTGATCCTCCATTTTCTCCATCCTCCACCCAGGTAAAGTCAGTACCCCTCCTCCTAACATCCCTCACTCCTCAGAAAATATTACTACCTTATTCAACACACACTTCACCCAAACTATACTATCACTAGCTAAACAACACAACCCCACTCCCCTCCAACCTACACCTTCAACTAGTAATCTCCCCACTGCCTTCTCTTTTTCTCCTGCACCTACCTCCAACATAAAAAAACTCTTAACTAAACTTAGACCCACCAAATTAGCAGCAGACAACCTCCCAAGTGAATACCTACAAATCGCAGTTGATGCTCTGGCCTACCCAGTATCCATCTTGATTAACCGATCTCTGTCAGAAAGTTACATTCCCACACTGTGGAAAGTATCACATATAATTCCCCTCCACAAATGTGGACCCTCCACAGAACTAACCAATTACCACCCCATAGCTATTCTCTCTCCACTCTCCAAAATACTAGAGAGATGCATACACTCTCAGGTCTCAGACTAC